>NC_064863.1:67352500-67652500 GCF_024139225.1 Suncus etruscus | reverse complement strand
GAAAAAATATGCATTCTTTCAAATATTTTTACATTTTATACATTTTCAAATACATTTAATAAGCATATGCTCAGAGATTCAAACATGACTATTGTTGGCAAAGTTACTGGCATTGATTTTTCATACTATTCACTTAATTTAACATTGCTCCAATCCTTTTTGTTTAAAAGAAATTTCAGGAACCAAAATGATTTTCAGTGTCAACAATATGACTATGTGTCCTACTTCTTGACATAGTTTCAAAAACAGATATAAGCTGTCCCTAACCAGGTCAGCTAAAAGGACAGATATCAAGGTTTTGGTAGATTTCAAAGCTAATGTTTAGGAGAGAAAGCACATAGAAAAAAGTATATGATAATCAACAAATTAGCCTAGGCTTTATAAAGTAATTCTGCCTTCATGTGATAGCCCCAGGATTCCATCTGTGGCATTCCATATGGTTCCCAGAGCCCACCAGGAGTGACTACTGAGGGAAGAGCCAGAAGTATTCCAAGCATTACCAGGTGTGGCACAAAAACAAAAACAAACCAACCAAATGCTCTTAAGAAATGTCATTATTAGGAGCTGGTGAAATATCACAGAGTTCAGGATACATGAGAAGTCTGGTTGGATCTCTGGTGCCCCAAGGCCCTTGAGTCTTGCCAGGAGGAGGCCCCTGAGCAGTGTTGATCTGGTGGATCCTGGCACCAGCACTGCAGAACCTGAGCACAATATGCAGTGTCAGGTCCTAGCACTGATTACAGCCTGACCAGTTGGCAGAGAATCATGAGAATAACACCCAGGGCTCCAGATCACCACTTGGGTAAAAACAAGAAATGTGAAAACAAGAAATGTCATATAGATGGACAACTAATAGATTACTTGGTAAAATAACATTTAGTTGTGAACTTATCAAGAAGCTCAACCTCATTAACTCAAGATGCACATCTATTATATATATGTATATATATATGTATATATGTATATATATATATTCACTTTCTAGTTATGTTCACAAAATTCAGGGGAGAGAATTTCTGTTGTAATTAAAATTAGTCTTGCATCTGTAATCTGATTTGTACTTATATATTTAAAAAATTATTAAACTATTTTCATATCCAGATATTTCTGTTTGTCTTGTTTTGTTCCGTTTTGTTTTTGCTTTTGGAACACACCCAGTAGTGCTTAGGACTTACTCTTGGCTCTGCGCTTTGGGATCACTTCTGGCAGTGCTAAGGGGACAGTTTGCACTGCCAGAGATCAAACCTGGGTTGGCTACATGCCGAATGCTAACCTTTGTACTATCTCTCCAGCCCAGTACATGAATTAGAAAAAGATTTTAGCGAAATTCCTGCCACTAAAGTACTTAAACAAGTACCTCTTAACTCCCTCTAACCATAGTCTCATTTGTAAAATTATTTTTTACAAAGAGTCTGCCGGGATTAATCAATTCTTTGAAACTACAGATCATAAAATATGCTCTCAAGGATATGTTCCAGAGACAACCCAAAGCATTGGAGCAAAGCTTTGTATTCAAGCAGCCTAAGCACTGCCAGGATCAACCCCACTCCTAACTCCAGCATTGTGATTGGTGCCTGAGCACAACGTGGACCAAAACATCTCAGACACACAATCTAGTAGGATAAATACAGTAAATGAGGAGTCAGGAGATAGTACAACAGTTGAATGCCTGCGTAGCATATGTTCACAACCTGGGTTCTTATTTTGGCACCAAATGTTCCCTCTCAAGCATCATCAAGAGCAACCCTGGAGGCCCTGAAGCACCAAGTGTGGCCTTAAATCAGCACCTCTCAGATTAACTGGTAAATCCTGGCACTACTGTGCCTGAACTGTATCTCATCCTCAGACCCTTGACTGAACTACTGAATCCTCCAGGACTCCTGAACACCTACAGGTGTAGGTGTAACTTCTTAGAACTATCAGAGGCAGCTCCCAAAAAAAACTCATCTTTTTTTTTTAACCTAACTACTATTTACCGTGCAAGAAGTTCCATTGCCAAAAAAATAAGCAACTGCAAATGTATTTTATGATGGGTTACATAGGGTTAACCAAAAAACTGTCAAGAGGATATCTACAGGAAAACTGTTTTGTTTCTATTTTTCGGTTTGGGGGCCACCCCATGGCAGTGCTCAGTAGAGGACTCTGCTTAGGGCTCACTCCTGCATATTATCAGGGGATAATAAGCTGCGCTGGGACTCAACCTAGGTCAGCCACATGCATGGTAAGTGTCTTAAACCCTGTACTATCTCTTTTTTGTTTTGTTTTGTTTTAGTTTGGTTCACACCCAGAGGCACTGAGGGGTTAGTCTTGAGCGCTCAGAAATCGCTCCTGCCAAGCCTGGGAGACCATATGGGATGTCAGAATTTGAATCACAGTCCACTTTGGATTGGCTGCATGCAAAGCAAACACCCTACTGTTAGCTATCTCTCTGGCCCAGCTGTACTATCTCTTGACCATCAATTGAAGCTTTGAAAAGTTGACACATTCCTGGCAATCTACAAAGTGACATCCATGTACAGAATATATTAAAGATTTAAGAAGGTCAGTAGAGTCTCCCACTTCAATATGACCTTGAAACTAAATGTAAAAGAGAATTGTAAAGTACTCTAAAGCACTTAACTCATGCACAATTGCTTCTATCTAACCACTAAACTAACTGGGTAAACAATCCAGTAGCAATTCAATACAAATTCCAAACATTACATAATCAATGCAACAAGTCACTAAGCAAACAGCAACAACATATTTTGAAGAGAGGAAGCTAATTGCAAACCTGTGACATACTAAGTGTCCAGTTTTCAATTAAAATTATCATAATTTTTCTATGCCCAAAAAGAAGAGGAGTGTAAGGGAAGCAGTCAAAGATATTCTCTAAGGAAACTCAGATGCTGGACTAAACTTTCAATCAACTCTGAACTATTTATATATATTTATATATTAAAAACATCCAAAGAACTAAAGTATGCAAAAAAAGTGTTATCTTACCAAGTGGAATTCATCAGTACAATCATTATTAGTGCTTTTGTAATCTTAACATTTTGTCATCTAACGCCTGATAGAGATTGGGAGCTGGGGGATGAGGGCATGGTCAAAGCCACTCCAGGTGCTGTTCAGAGGCCTTATTTTTTAAAAGAAACTTTAGACTCATGATTAAAAAAAATACATAAATTAGGGGCTGGTAAGGTGTCTACCTTGCAAGCGCTAGCGTAGGACGGACCACGGTTCGATCCACCGGCATCCCATATGGTCCCCCCAAGCCAGGAGCGATTGAGTTCTGAGCGCATAGCCAGGAGTAACCCCTGAGCATCAAATGGGTGTGACCCCCAAAAAAAATAAATAAAAATAAATTAGATTTTAAGACAAAAAATGGTCACTAAAGATTAAAAAGGTGGGCGGAGACATTTTGGTGCTGGAGATATGATACAGGAGTTAAGGAGCTTGCTTCACATGCACCCAGCCCAACTTTAATCCGTAATACCACATGTGGTCCTATGCATGGCACTAGAACGGATCCCTGAACACAAAGCCAAGAATAAACCTTGAGTACTACAGGGTGTGATCAAAAATGGGGGAAGGGGACAGAACTTGAACCTTATAACTTGATCTATAAGACATTAAAAGAACACTTCCATGTGACATCAACAAAAACAAAATGCACATGAAATCTTCTCCAGGATATGTTAAAAGTATAAAACAAGTCTCAACACATTTTAAATGTTTGAAATTACACAAAGTATGTATTCAGCCACAATAGAATAAAATTAGAAATAAAATAAAATAAAATACAGGGCAGGCGAGATAGCATGGAAGTAGGGCCTTTGCTTTGCATACAGAAGAACGATGGTTCGAATCCCAGCATCCCATATGGTCCCACAAGCCTGCCCTGCCTGGAGCAATTTCTGAGCGTAGAGCCAGGAGTAATCCCTAAACGCTGCCAGGTGTGACCAAAAAAAAAAAACAAAAACAAAAACAAAATAATAAAATAAAATACAAGAATTATGCAATTTAGCTGATAATTAACCATCTTAAAAAAGAATGCTCACTGGTGCTGGAAAGATAAGATAAGGTACTTGTCTTACACACAGCCAACCCAAGTTTTATCTCTGTCAACCCTTATAGTCCCCTGAGAACCACCAGGAATAAATCCTGAGCATCAATAAGTGTAACCCCAAAACAAAACAAAGTGCCACTTCAACAACACATACACTAAAATTAGAATGAAAGAGAATATTAATATGGCATGAACAAGGCCCTTGAATAAGCATGATTCAAAAATTCTGCAAATCATAACATACTTTTAAAAGAAATATTTTGACAAATTCATAACTGTGTATAAACTGATGATATTCATAATCAAGGAATAAAAGAATCTCAAGGGAAATGAACCTACTTAGACATGAGTAAAAATGACAGATTTTCACAGAAAATCAAAATGTTGGGATTACAGTTCTTTAAATTTGTAACTTCAAACAATTGCCTAGAAAAAAAAATCACGAATCAATAGCCCAATCAAAAATCTTTAAAAGCACGAAACATGTTATACTCAAGCAAAATAATAAAAATTAGGGTGGAAATAAAGAATGGGAAAACTAATAACTCTAGAGAACTAACAAAACTGAAACATTTTCTTTAAAATGATCAACAAAACTGAAAAGATCTTAGCAAAACAATGGGGGAAAATGACTGAAATGAGTAATAAAATATTTACCAACATTACACAAATAAAAATAATTATAAGATGAACAATTTTATGCCACAAATAAACGACAAAAGAAATAAAATGGGAAGAAGGGAGATGGGGGCATTGGTGGTAGGAAGGTTGCACTGGTGAAAGGGGGGTGTACATTTTATGACTGAACCCCAACTACAAACATGTTTGTAACCATGGTGCTTAAATAAAGAAAAAAATGAAAATGAAATGATCCAAGATTTTCACAATATTCAGCAAACAAGTTAAAGGAGGAATTTTCTCAGAGTAACAGAACATCTGGCTAAATTCCACAGATAATGTGGAAGACTAAAAGCTTTCCCCTTGTGACCATGAACTAAGTGAGAATATTGCTCTCACCAATTATAAATTTAGTATTATGTAGAAAATACTAACCAAGGTATTCACAGTTGAATCTATTAAATTTTCTTACAAATTACAGACCAAACAGACATAATTAAGAAAAAAGTTTGAATCCATAAAGTTGTATTAGAAATAAGTCAATACCAAATAATTAATGGTGACGGTGGGACAACACATCAAACATCGACCAAAATTATATTTACCCTCAATATATAATAGAAGCACTACATATAACACAACAAAAAAAGACAAGCCTTAATCTTGGCTCTAAAAGGAGATGGATATACTCAGGAACCTGGTAGATACAACTAGAAATTTTCTCTAAAGGAAGAAAATTTGAATCATGGGAAAATTCAACTAATAAAATTCAATGGGATGTGAGTAGTCAGTGAACAATTTTTCCAGTTAAGAAAATCACTGAGCATTTAAGAAACCAGCAATCATGAACAAAAGTCAGAAGAAATATCCAAAAAAACAATTACACTTTAGGGACCAGAGCAGTGGCACAGTGGTAGGGCATTTGCCTTGCATGCAGCTGACCTAGGACTGGTCACGGTTTTATTCCCCAGCATCCCATATGGTCCCCCAAGCCAGGAGCAATTTTTGAGCACATAGTCAGGAGTAACCCCTGAGCATCACCAGGTGTGACCCAAAAACAAATAAAAAAAATGCACTTTAAAAAACTTTCAAATACTAGAATATCAACTACAAAATATAAAGTAACTTATTTTTTGACCCAGAATGATAATATAAAGGTTTATGTACTTGCACATAAGCAAACTTTCTTTGTTCTCCAGCAACACATGTGGTCTCGCTCAAGCACCACCAGGAGTCATCCCATAGTAGAGAGCCAGAAGTGAGCCCTAAACATAAGTAGGTGTGGCCCAACCCCTCCCAAAATAGAATAAAAGCTTTACATATTTTAAGAAACAAGATAATAAGTTGAGTATAAAAAGAAATAAGAGGTTATAAAAATCAACAAGGACAAAAGACACCAGGAATTTTTTACATGAGTTCAGTCTCTAATATGAGAAATATAGTAACTAAAAGGACAACAAATGAAGCACAGCTGAAGGGAGTACTAAGAGGCTTAAGAGACTATAGGAGTGCTTATACATAACAAAATGTTGCACAAAGAACTATGTCAAAGTCAAGAAGGAAAGGTTATGGTTCTTAGTAAATACAATGAAAACTTTTAATACATAGCCAATTACTAAGGGAACTTGGAAAAGGATATTATCAGAATCAATTTGGTTAGGAATTCTCCAACCTGAAGTAAATTACTAGACTCAGAAAATTCAAGAATTCAAAGACAGCAAAACAGAAAAATCATATTTATTTGTCACTGTGAAACTGCCTACCACCAACAGAGAAAATAGGAAAGCCACCAGTGAGAAAAGACAGATTACTCACAAAGTCAACTAGTGGCTACCAACTTCTCAAATAACAGAAGACAGACCATGAAATAATAATGTCAAATTGCTCAAATATGCTTAGAACTCAAGGTCAAGGAAACTCTTGCTAGAATAAATTAAAATAAAGATTTCCTGGGTAACAAAATGAGTCTCATTAAAGTGTGAGTGAAGGCAACTAAATGTAGATAAGAGTATATATAGAATACAAAAAGAATGAAAACTGATAAGGCATTAATTTGTAAAACAATAAGAAAAACCATCTGATCTGTGGAATAAAGAAAAGCATAGCAAGCTAAGATAGGTGCATTATCCTACTTTTCTCCATTAACCAAGAATGGTGTTTGAAAAAAATAATCAGGGGTTCTTATATTTATGGGGCAAATAGATAATAACTTTAGTCTCACTGTATTAAACAATCACTAAAAAGAGGTAAAAGTAACTTCTCATTAAAAGGGGGTTGGAGGAGGTATTGTCATAATCAGTCCAAAACAAAGCAAGAAAGGAATTTTGCAAAGATAACAAGCACTGTCTAAAGAGACTTAAAAAAAAAAAAAACAGGAGCCAAAATAGAAAGATATTTTGGTGTGAAGAAGTACTAAGAAAAATGTTAATCAGAATGAAGTAAACTAGTTATAGGTGAAGAACTTCTGCCTTATTTATATTGATGGATTGTCTGCTTGGTTTTGGTTTTGGTTTTTGGGTCATACCCAGGGGTGCTCAGGGGTTATTCCTGGCTCTGCATTCAAATGTCTCTCCTGGCAGGCTCAGGGAACCATATGTGATGCCCGGGATCAAACCCAGGTCTGTCCTGAGTTGGCCACATGCAAGGCAATGGCCTATGGCTATGCTATCACTCGGCCCCATATATTGATGGATTTTCTTTTTATGAAAAAATAATCTCTATTACCTATGACATTAAAATGCATACTCTACTATTGCAATAGTCCAGGAAACAAATAATGGAGATATTCACAGAAAAGAGATGGCGAGTGAATCTCTCCTTTTGTCACCTGGATTACTTGTGAGCTCCCCTGTTCAATCACAACACATATAGATAGGTTTGGTAATTAGATCAGGTTTTCTAAAGTTTTAATACAATTTTTAGGGGCAGAAGATAGCTCAGTGGACTGGAGTGCACGCTGGAACCCTGGGTTCAACTCCAGAAACTAATTAGTCTCCCAAAAACATCTAGGAGCAACCTAAGTACAGTTTACTATGATAAAAAAAAATAAATAAATTTTGGTTTGGTTTGGTTTGGTTTTGGGGCCACACCAGTGACACTCAGGGGTTACTCCTGGCTATGTGCTCAGAAATAGCTCCTGGCTTGGGGACCTATAGGGGACACCGGGGATCGGTGTCTGTTCTGGATCAGCCGTGTGAAAGGCAAATGCCCTGCCACTGTGCTATCGCTCTAGACCCAAAAATAAATAAATCTTTAAACAATTTAGAGTCTGATAGCATGTCTATGACTGCAATAAGTAAGTATGAAGTACAGCTGTATTTAGAAAATTCATGGCTGGACCCTATAGTACAGAGGTTAAGCTGCCTTGCACACAGCCAATTGAAGTTTAATCCCCAACACTGCATATAGTGCCCAAGTATCATTAAAAGTTCCCTGACACAGATTCGAATTAAGTGTGGTCCTGAACACAATTAAGTGTGGTCCAAGCCCACACACACGTACCACCCCCCCCAAAAAACCACACAAAATTCATAATTTATCAATAGGTTAACCAGGTAAAGATTTGAGGGAGTGGGAGATAATAAGATAATAAGGTAAAAACGCCAATACAAAATGAGCTCATTTTGTATAATGGAATGTCAACTACATTTTAAACAGTTTTGAAGAATATTGGAAAATTACAAAAAGTGTAGGGTAAGGGGTACTCCTAGTATGATACTAAATAACTCTGAAAGACTTATTTTTTTAAATGTTCAGCCTCAAATTTTGTTTACAATTTTAGTGTCACAGATACTGATTATATATATATATATAAACAATGCAATTCAATCTAAAATCATTAACTAATTAAATTGGACATTTTCTATTTAAGATATTTTATAGTTCAAATTCTACTTTTACCAAACACAAGCAACTCACTTTCCAGTTTTGAAGACAGCTGTTACGTCATTCAAATTTAAATTATTAACAAATGAGAGGGCAAAAAAAGTTTTTTAACTTCTGGAAATTAAGTTAATTGGCGCTAAGTAACAAACACCATCCATACATTAACATTTAACACTCCGTTCATGAAGACAGAATTAAAATCCCACATGAGGATTGATGGTTAACAAAAACATCAGAAATTATACTTCTGAAAACAAAATTACTACTAAAATTGCATGAAGAAATAGGGTAGCATTAATTTCACATCATCCAATCCAAACTAGAATAAACATTTCTTTTGAAGTCACAGAAGATTTAGAGTGTAATGTTCAGGATATGTTGACTCCTCTGGCACTATCTGTTATCACTATACAAGCCCGAACATGCTGATGCTTACATATACACTTTGTAAAACAATCTCAAGTGTGCCAAGTAAACACAGTGCCTTCTGTAATTAGAGGCAGAGGCAGTTGTAACTACTGAAAGAAATCTTAGAACAGAACCAAAGTATCAGTAGCCAGCCAGTATCTATTACTTCAAGGCCAGTTACCAAAACCTTGGCCCATAAAATAGATACATATTTAAACATTCTGTGTACATCTAAGAAAAGCCTTCTACAATATTTCAAAACTATTTATCTGATGTTACTAAACACAAACAAGTCTGAAAAGAATAGTTTGTTGTAACTTCAAGTACAACTACTGAAGACAATTTCCTGACGTACCAGAACTGTCAGGAAAGGTATGACGTTTCCTTCTGACCAATTACCATTCCCTAGGCTAAATAGTATATTGACTACTAATAGTCTATTCTATTAATGAAAAATCATCCCATTAATCACCCTCAAATGTGGCACTTTATAATTATCTGTCTTGCCCCTCAGTAAAGAATAGACTTTTTGCCTTAATTGACTGGCAAATCCCTCCAACCACAATAGTTCAAACGTCAGAGCAGAGAGACATCTCTTACACCTATATTCCATACATGTGATCCTGGTGAGACTATATGCAGCATATAAATGGAGAAGAATTTGCAAACTCTGATACACAAAGACTGTAAGACTCAGCCTTACAAATACTTCACACTTCACCTTGGGGCTAGAGCGATAGCACAGCTGTAGGGTATTTGCCTTGTACATGGCTGACCCGGGAGGGACCCAGTTTCATTACCCAGCATCCCATAGGATCTTCTGAACCTGCCATGGGCAATTGCTGAGTGCATTGCAGAATCAGGAGTGGCCTCTGAGCATTGCCTGGTGTGGCCCAAAAAAACAAAACAAAAAAAAAAATAGTTCACCTTAATAAAAAAGTTTATTACACTAACAGAACCAGTACACAAAACTCTTTAATGTGTGTAGACACACATTTAAATCTGTGCCAATGAATCAAATATTTTCATACACTTTCACTTCTCAATACTCTTACCTACTGAGTATTTACAGCATTGAGTTACTAAGATAAAATCTGGAAAATTTTGAGTTGTAAACAAAGGATAATTTCTATACTGTCTATAGACTAAAATCTTCAACAGAATCTCTATGTAAATCTTTCTGAGAAGCGCTATATAACTTTCAAAGAACTTCAACAATTTTTACTATTCTATCAAAACATTCAAAAGGCAGTACTTTTTCCATTTATCCTCTTTGATAGACATAGGTCCTCTTCTTCTTCCTCTATGTGACTGGCAAAGCAAGAGAAATAGTACACTGTACTTACTCTGCACACATCTAAGCAACTTTGATCCCTGCTCCCCATAAGGTCCCCAACCCACCAGATGTGATTCCTGAATGCAAATTCTGAGTCAATATTAAGTTCTGACCACCACAGCCAGGTATGGTCCAGAAACAAGAACAAATGTCTATATAATTTGCTTCTAGTGTTCCTAGACAATTCCTTCTATATAAAAATGGAATTACCATTTGATCCCCAGCTCAGGGACCATACGGGATGCTGGGGATTGAACCTGGGATGGCCACTTGCAAGGAAAACATCCTACCTGCTGTGCTATCGCTCCAGCCCCTGCCTGATTTTCTTAATTTATCAAAAGCACCAAACGCAATATAGAAGAAAGTTCTCTAGACAATTAGTAGTTTCTACCAAAATAAAGAAAGATAAAATTAAATATCATTCTTATACACTACAATTGTCTACAGAGATATTTAAATTTTTAGGTAGAATTTCCCCCAGAAGTGCCACAAGAGTCACAGCCTCCAATGTCAACAGTGGGTAGGGAATCCCATTTGGTGCCAGGGAATTAAACTCAGGGAACCACACATGCTCTATGTGCCCTACTATTTGTGATAGCTCCCTGATCCCAAAACAACATGTAAACAGTCACAAGACATGAAGAAGTATTTATCATCACTTTCTATCAGAGAAATACAAATCAACATGACAATGAGATTCAGAAAGGCTGCAAACAACCAGTGTTAGCAGGGATGTCAAGAAAAAAAGATTCAATGCTGTGTGAATCTTGTACAGTCTGATCTCATTGGAAAATGCTGTGAAGTCTTTTCCAAAAAGAATAGAACTCCCATACAAATAAAACCCAGTGATTTCACATCTTGGCATTTATCCCCAAAACACAAAAACACTAATGCAAAAATATATATGTGCATCTATATTTATTGCAGTATTTATTAAAACCAGGATATAATAAAAAGCAAATGTCCAACAACAGATGAATTGATAGGAAAGTCACAATACAAGAATAATCATTTCATTTTTTCTTTGTTTTGGTATATTTTGGGACAACAGAGAGAGATGCTCAGGGATCACTCCATACAGAACTCAGGAGTGCCAGGGATCAAATCCGGGTCAGTTGCATGCAAAGCAAATGCCTTACAGCTGCTATACGATTGACCCAGTATTAGTCATTTCCTAATAATCAAGAGATTAAAAAAAAAAATCAAGGGATCAATACATTAAAAAAAACCTCACTCCTAAACATGTATGCACTTAATTGATAGAAAATCAAAATATTTAAAATTGCTAACAAACACAAAGAAATATATTGACAGCAATACAACAGTAGTAGACTTTTAATACTCCTGGACAGATCAACAAAGCAAAAATACTCAATGAAGAAATTAGCCTCGAAGGAAAAAATAAGAGAGTTGGGCCTAACAGACATATATAGGACCCTCCATTCCTTAAAAATTGAGTACATTCTTCTCCAGTGCACACAGGACACACCCAAATAGACAACATGCTGTGTTACAAACATAACTCCATAAAATTAAGATGTCTTAGAAAGCATACCAAATACATCTCCAGACCATGCTGCTTTGAAAGCATAAAATAATTACTAATCAAAACAAGAAAATCTCAAACAATATAAACAAAAAATAAAATTTTGGGGTCAGAGAGATAGCACAGCGGTAGGGTGTTTGCTTTGCAAGCAACTGACCCAGGCCGATGCTTGGCTCAAATCCTGGCATCCCATATGGTCCCTGTGCCTGGCAGGAGCGATTTCTGAGCATGGAGCCAGGAGCACCACCACATGTGGCCCAAAAAAAAATTTTTTTAAATAAAATTTTGTCCTAAGTTAAAAATAAAAAACAACCATGGTAATACTCATTAAAAAAAGAAAGAAAAGGCCCGGAGAGATAGCACAGCGGTGTTTGCCTTGCAAGCAGCCAATCCAGGACCAAAGGTGGTTGGTTCGAATCCCAGTGTCCCATATGATCCCCTGTGCCTGCCAGGAGCTATTTCTGAGCAGATAGCCAGGAGTAACCCCTGAGCACTGCCGGTGTGGCCCAAAAACCAAAAAAAAAAAAAAAAAAAAGAAAGAAAGGTATAGTATATGTATAGACAATAGCACACTATGCATCTATAGAAATAAATAAAATCTTGCAGTTTGCTGCAATATGGATAGACCAGAAGATTATCATACATAAAAAGCAAAGTAAATTTAAGAGAGGAGAAAAATTAGATGATCTCATTCATCTCTGGTTTATGGAGAAAATAAAACAGGAATAATAATAATCATCATCTGGAATGATGACAAATCCTTGACCTTTAATTAAGTACAAAACAGATTACTTAGTAGTGGGTTCAGGAAATGAAGAGTGAAGGAAGAGGCAGTCTAAAAGTAACACAGGAACAATGGTGGAAGATTTGGGGCACTTTTGTGGTGTTAAAGAGTAATAACTGGGGCCAGTGAGGTGGCGCTAGAGATAAGGTGTCTGCCTTACAAGCGCTAGCCAAGGAAGGAACGCAACCGCAGTTCGATCCCCCAACGACCCATATGGTCCCCCCAAGCCATGGGCAATTTCTGAGCGCTTAGCCAGGAGTAACCCCTGAGCATCAAACGGGTGTGGCCCGAAAAAAAAAAGTAATAACCATACCATAAAACTATAAGTGTTAACACTATCATAACCATACTAACTAAACTATAATAAGAAATGGAAGCAAGCTTTGTCTTGTCTTGGTCTACAATTACAAAATTCAGAGTAAGGGCCTGGAGAGATAGCACAGCGGTGTTTGCCTTGCAAGCAGCCGATCCAGGACCTAAGGTGGTTGGTAAGGTGGTTGGTTCAAATCCCAGTGTCCCATATGGTCCCCCATGCCTGCCAGGAGCTATTTCTGAGCAGAAAGCCAGGAGCAACCCCTGAGCGCCGCCGGGTGTGGCCCAAAGCCCCCCCAAAAAAATTCAGATTAAGCAGTGTGAAGAGGGGAATGAGTAATAAGGAAGAGGTGGACTGGAAGTGAATAAAAAATTGTGAGGTGAAATAAAGACTGTGAAGGGTCTTGTGTATTTTTGACGGTGGTGAAAATGCAGTGACTACATCAAAACAGTAAGTACTAACAATATTATAACCATGTTACCTTAACTATAATTATAATAGATTTCTTTGTCTTAAAAGCATTTGTACCCAAATTTCAGTTTTCTCATTCAGCTATAGACAGTTATATTAGCATATATTTTACTTAAAAGAACATAATAGGGGCCAGAACAATAGTGCAATACGTAGGATGCTTGCCTTGCATGTTGACAACCTTAGTTCTATCCCTTAGTTCTATCCCATATGGTCCTTCAGTCCCTGCCAAGAGTGATTCCCCTAAGCATTCAGTCAGGAGTAAGTCCTGATTATCAACAGGTATGGGCCATTTACTTTTTAAGCAGAATAATAGTTGCAAAAAAATTTTTGGTTAATAACCATTAGTGTGAAATTTAGGAGAATTCCGGTTGGTATGCCCCAAAATGTCCCTAAAAGTACTGTCCATTATCTATTTAGAGACTACTGTAAAAAAGCAGGCCCATAGTTTTTCTATGAACAAATTCTTTCAGAGCAAAATAATTCATATAAATGCCATAAATGAAAGCAATCTATAAGGGGCCAGAGTGATAAAAGTTCATAAAAAAAAAAAATTTGCCTTGCATGCAGCCAACCTGGTTTTGATCCCAGCACCCAGATGTTTCCAAGTCCTACCAGGGGTGATCAATGAGAACAGAGCCAAGAATAAACTCTGAGCACTGCCAGTGGGGTGCAAAATAAAAGGGTGATGTTAATGCAAATGTTGATATATATAAAGCAAATGTTTTCACAGTATTATGAAAAATAATTCTGACATCATAGATCTCTTTTATCTTTCAGAGTGCCTTAGGGGACTTTCCACCTTAGTTCCTCAACCCCTCTTTCAGATCTATTCCTGAAGTTTATTTTTCCAGAAAAACCAATAAATAAAAAAGACAGAAAACATCACAGAACAGTTTTGTTTTCATTATCACTTAAAATACATATTTTTAAAATGTTTAACCCAGAAGTAATGCCAAGTTAACTGGGAGGTATGGGGAAACTGGCCATATCAGCTGTACTCAGGGATCACTCCTGTTTAAAATCAGAGGACCATATGGAGTGGAGGAGATTGAAACCAGGTAAAGCACCTACAAGACAAACACCTTACCTGCTATACTAGCATTCAGGCCCTGTCAAGTTTTTGTTGGTTTTTTTTGTTTTAATTATTTTAAGTCATCTAGGAATGTCTTCACCACAAAGTCTCTGAATTTTAGTATTACAAGTTTAAAGTCAAATGCATTTGTATTATGTATGATAATAATCTTGTATTTTTTAATTGTGAATAAATTTAGCACTAATGAATATAAAACGGAATATGTTATTATGACACATCAAACTTTAAGCCTAAATGTTCCTATAACCTTGAACAAAAAGAGAAGGAAGTGAAGAGAAGTCATCTATTTCTCTTCCTCTTTTTTATTTTCCTGCATGAAATCTTAGATATTGATAAGATATTCAACTGAAAAAGCTAAAGGTATTTGATTTTAAACTACTTCTATTTCAAAAGTACCTTATTTCTCTTATGACTAGACTTCTATAGAATAAAACAAACTAAATTAAAGGAAAATGTAATTTTAACTCTTAAAAATTAAACCTGACATCTTAAATAACTCTAAAGGGTCAGGTGGTCCTTTTAAAGAACAAAATAAGAAAATTCTAACCCAAATATTTAGGTTCTGATATCGCTCCTCTTCCACTCAGACTGCTCAGGCACCCAGCTGCCTCTGGAATATTCGTTCTTAAGCCTGTGTGAATCCCCAGTCTAATCAGAGACCAAAGTTAGATAGGCAATGGAGCTAATTAAGAAGGCCACATGTAGTACAAAAAATGTTAAAGTCTTGAGACCAAATACTAACCTTCACAACCAACATTAATAGTAAAGCTTTACGTTCTTTTTTTTTTTTGTCTACTTTCTTATAGTTAAATTAGGAAACTGATTAGCTGCTACCATTACAGGAGACTTAAAGACACAAGACATACTAATATTTTAAAAGATATTAGTCAACATAATTTTCACCAGATAAGACATTTAGACTATCTTCTACAGAATGTTCAAACAGTCTTAACTTTATTCAGTTCTTACAATCGCCATTCCTATATTTAGTGATCAAAACATGAAAAATAAGAGTGAGCTTCATAAAGCCCATAATAACCACCATAACTTCTAAAATAACACAGGACAGGAAGATATTTCATGGGCAAGAGTCTAGAGTTTAAGCCAGCACCACATAGTCCTTGATGAGAACAGTCCCCAAACACCAACAGGCTCAGTTCCAAAACTAGTAATAGTAAAAATGACAAAACATATAACGTTTATTAAGAAAGACACTATGTGATAACAAATTTGAGCTTTGAATGCATAAATAGTAGTTTATCATGCCAGAAATGTACAGAAAGTTATACCCAAGTTTTCACACTTTGATTCTTATAATAGGACCTTAATCTTACAAACTACTAACATTTTTTCTTTGTTTGTTTTTGGGCTTTGCACTCAGGAATCACTCCTGGCAGGCTCGAGGGACCATTTGGGATGGAGAGGATCGAACCCAGAATGGCCAAATGCAAGGGAAATGCCCTAAATGCTGTAGTACCCCTCAAGCCCCACTAGTAACATTTCTTAAGAGTAGCGGTACTTACTGTCAAAGAGCCATATATAAATACTATTTAACCCCCTTCTGCAAACATTTCTAAATTCCCACCTTAGAGAAGTTAAAAAAAAAAAAGCCCATATCTGTAACAGATACTAGGGTTTAAAAATAAAGAATTTTTTAAAATAAAGTAAAATTATTTTATTACAGTATATTATATATCATATATATCATGTTATGTTCTGTTATATAAATATATTTATAAAATATAAAATTATAAAAATGAGTATAATATATATATTTGGCTGGAGCCAGAAAGATAGTGCACTGGGCAGGGCACCGGCTTTGCATGCAGTTCAATCCCCACAACCCAGATGGTCTCCTAAGCCCCACAAGGAGTGAGCCCTAAGTACAGAGCCAGGAATAAACCCTCAGCACAGCTGGATGTGACACACACACAAAAAAAAAGGTCCTAAAAATGATCCATTTGCCTTGGATATCCTAAGGATTTCTCCTTTGGGTTGTATAACAGTACTTTAATAAAAAATTTAAAACTTAACAACCAGTTAAATAATCTAAGAAATAATTTAAGCTGTACTAGTTGAAATTTTTAGTAACCCTCTTTTAAATCAACATTACTGTATACATGCCAGTTAATTACTGCATACTACACCAATTAATTAATTATCTTACAAATGTCAGGAATACTAAAATATATATGTACCACTAGGAAGATATACATCCTACTTCTGAAAAAATCAAAACACGAATGTTCTGCAAATCATGACTCAGTGAGTACATCTTTCTTTAAAACACACACACACACACACACACACACACAAAGAGTAGACCATTAACATTCAGTAGGAGAGGTTTTGTTATGCAGGCCAAAGAATGAAAAAAGTGGGTCACAGCCAGTGATGCACAATCCCATTCTCTAGAAAAACAGTCCTGAAAACATTAAAACACTTTACTACCCTATTAGTAAGTCATTTTAATACTAGTATTTCAATGATTTTAGAAAAACAGAAAAATCTAGACAAACCACTGACAATCTTAATCAAAACATTTAAAGTATATAAAAGATGCCATCTAGGAGATCCTTGGTAGGAAGCTTACCACAAAATCGGGGAATGGGAGAAAAAGGAGAGATACAGTTAGACCCAAAAGGGACCCCTATGACAAACCATTATAGTTGGACATGATCACTACACAAGAACAGGGCTGAAAGAAAGTAAAGTGTTATGCATGATACCTTTTTCAGTAACAGGATTGCAAACCATGGTGCCTAGACGGAAGAAAAGGGAGGAGGGGAAAAGAGAAGGAAAGTGTCTGCCAAAGGGGCAGGCAGGGAGGCGGGAAGGGAACACAGGACACTGTTGGTAGGAAAGGTAAACTGGTGAGGGATAAGTGCTAGAACATTGTATGACTAAAATTCAATCATAAGCAACTGTGTATTTGTATCTCACGGTGATTCAATAAAAAAAATAAATAGGGGCTGGTGCAGTAGCGCAGCTGTAGGGCAATTGCCTTGCATTCAGCTGATCCAGGACAGAATTCGGTTCGATCCCCCAGAGTCCCATATGGTCCCCCAAGCCAGGAGCGATTTCTGAGCGCTTAGCCAGGAGTTAACGCCTGAGCATCATCAAGTGTGGCCCAAAAACAAAAACAAAAAAATTAAATAAGGCAGAAAAATGTTCAAGAAGGCTCCAATCTGCCCTAATAATTAAACCCAGCTGCCAAAAACTAACAATAAAGAAAATAAGTAAACACAGCATATAGGCAGGGAAAGGAGTATATGACAAATTATTCTTCCAGGCAAATAAGGAATAGAGGAATTTAAGGATAATGATGTTAGTTATTAACATAATAATTACATGGTGTTTTACCCTCTGATCTGCTATGGCAGACCTAGAAATTTCCTAATGTAAAAGAAAATGTAATGTCTCTCTACCTAAACTGTGCCCACCTCTAATATTAAGGTTGGAGCTCATTACAGAAGTGAGATTACTTTCTTTTAAGAAAGAAGGTAATCTTCATCTAGAGGCTTGTTGACCCATTCATTAGGCCTTGGTCCTACCAGTCACTCAAAAAAAAAAAAAAAGAGCCACAGTCAGGTGAATAAGTTTAATATTGTTACTTTCTATAAGATTAGCTACCCAGAGATTATACTTTGGAATAACATTCCTTCAATCTTTTTACGCCTGTGGACTGGTACCTAGCTTCATATTAGTCCGGCAATCAGCTGGGGTAAATGGCCACTTTCCAACTTTTTACCACCTGCAGGCCAGCACTGGTCCATAAATGTTTGGTTGAATTCCACTTCTTTAGCTTGCTCTCTTCAAAAGGGAACTCAAACTACACCTTCTGGGGGAGTCATACCTACTAAGAAATGCTATGCAGCAGCAACAGAAACAAGAAGAAAGTACTGTTAGTGTAGTCACAGCAGAAATCAAGCAGGTAAATCAACCAGGAACAGATCTACCTGGTGGTAATTTTTCCATTCATCTACTAAATGTTTCCAAAGTAGACAAGACCACCCTGAGAGGAGCTTGAGAGGAGCTGAAAAGAGCCAAGAGGAGCAGGAGCAGTAGAAACCTTGTGTGTAAATGAGGAGGCAATTTCTAGTCATTTAAAGAAAGTGAATGTTAAGAGGTAACTGAAAAAAATCTGAAAAGGGGGAGTGAGGACAAACAAGGTTGGGAACCACTGACCTAAACAATTGGCTTACATATCGTTGACAGTAATATTTTAGGTATATGTCAACATAAAATCAGGGGAATTCCCATCACTGAATTGTCCTCCCACAGCCTCCGTTCTGGTCCTATCTCCCATATCCTCTTCCTCACCCCTGGGGCTGCTAGAGTTAAGTGGTCCCCTCTGTGCCTGGCTTACTACTTAGTGGTCTTACACATGTTTGGTCTTGGTACCTCCCTTATTTCCTCCCCTAATTGGGAGGCGGCACTAGATTGTCAAAGATCTTTATAGATTCTAGTTTCTATAGAGGAAGGTTTTTTGTTGTTGTTGTTATCGTTTTTATTTTGTTTTGGGGCCAAACCTAGTGGTGCTCAGGGTTACTCCAGCTCTGTGCTCAGAAATCGCTCCTGGCAGGCTCAGGGGACTATATGGGATGCTAGGAATTGAATCCGGGTCCGTCTGGGGTAGGCCACATGCATGGCAAATGCCCTACCACTGTGCTATCTCTCTGGCCCCTCTATAGAGGAAGGTAACAAAACACAGGTTAGTATCAACTGAACTTGAATATTAAATAAGATTGCTATCCAACTATTTTATAGTCAATATAGTAAATTTTTATGTCTTCTGAGCTATTCTCAATTCAAAAACTCGGTAACTCACAAAATATCTAACATTAGTATAGTTGCCAAGATACAAAGATGAGTAAAGACTACAAGACAGTTAACTGCTTTTTAATTTATATGTGATTGGACCACCCAGCAGTGCTGGGAGATGCTCCAAGCCATGCTTTGGAGACCACAAGGGTCCATGGGTAGAATCAAGCCTCTGGCAATGCAAGCATATGCTCAGCCTATTAAGCCATTGTTTCAGTCCAAGTAAAATGTATTTTAAATGTATCCTGAAATATTCAATTTCAATACACATGTGAGATTATAGAGTCTGCATTCTAAGTATATACTATAAGTTAAAAGTTAATAATGAAAAATGATAAGGAGTATTGAATACATGAAGTAATCTGCAATAAAATGCATAGAGATTGGTTGGACTCAAACCCCAGACTAAGTCTGTATTTCAGGGACCAGTGAGAGAATACAGACAGGGTTATTGTACATGCCTTGGAAGGGGTCAATCCTGGTTGATTCCTGTTCCGTCCCCAGTACAACACATACTGGAAAATCCCAAGTCCTGCTCTGGAGGACCCATCCCACAGTACAAAAAGTGTAATCCTATTAATTCCTAGCCGTGCAGGAGACAAGCAACATCACATTTCAGGCTCTTGCATTGAGCCATGAGCCTAGTTGGCAGAGAATCTCCAAGAATAGTCCTGAGGTCTCCTGACCACCACTTGGGAGCCCCATCCCACAACACACATGTCTGTATTATTCTTGGTCAAGAAAATAAAAGAAGATAACATGATCACAAGTCCACTTCGTAATGAAAAAATGTATTGGAAGAAAAACAAAGAGTGAATTTGTTGACTAGAATCTAACCACGAAAAGACCTGTATCCACAAGAAAAAAATCTCCAACAGATATTAAGGAGCCAACCGAGAGCAGTAAGCATTAATATATTGAGAAATGAACATTGTTTTAGGTATGATATCTTGTCCTTAGATAAATTACCTCTAAAATGAAGAGGATAGAAAGAGTACAGCAGGTGGGTAAGGCACTCACCCAACTTACAGCTGACACAGGTTTGATCCCCACACTCCTAAATGGTGTGCTGAGCCAGCCAAGAGTGATCTCTGAACAGAGCCAGAAGTAAGCCCCAAGCATGGCTAGGTATGGCCCAACAGGTTAAAAAAAAAAAAAATTACAGGCAGAAACTGAAGATTATATTCTAGAAGATATCATTAAAATCTAAAATATTCTATGTAATGAACTTTACTGCAGGTACTTTCCTTTTGCTGTGAAAGCATATACCACAATCAAGAACAAAATTCTATATAGCTAATTAAAACAAAGTGTATACATGGCTGAATGTTATATACTAACTTATCTAAAATGATTCAGTTGTTTTTGAAAATATTGGGAAAATAGCACATGGGATAAGGCCTTGCCTTGTATATGATGAAGGCCAGTTCAATTCTTGACATTGCATTTGGTCCCCCCCAAGTACTACCAGAAGTGATCTTTGAACAAGGCCAGAAATAACCCAAAAACTACCACCAGATTACCAAAAGACAAAAGAGAGAAAACCTGTTAGGTCTGGACAAATAACACAAGGGTCTTAAGCACCTATTTCCTTGCAAGCTATGGTCATAAATTCAAATGTCTGGTATTCCACATGAACTGAATACAAGTTTGACAGCTCTCACTAAGCCTAAGAGTTTGGCTGTTTGTAATCCCTAGTATGACAAGTGGTATCTGGCTCCATAGCAGTCATCCAAAGGGGTGCAATACAACTAAAATACCATGTGAGCACCATGGTCAGAAAGTACAAATTTTGGCAAGCGTATGTTTGAGCACCACAAATATGTACCTCAACTACAAACTTGAGGTCAAACGTGCAAATGAAGAAGAACAGATCCCATCATAGAACACCATGACAAATAGTACAGTACATTCCTAAGTACTCAAACCTAATGAGCAATCAATGGTCAGCTAGAAAGGGGTGTGTATAATACAACAATATGGCCAGTCACACAACAAGGAAGAAAAAAGGGAATGAAAAGGAAAAGATTTTTAAAAATGGATAGATAGTTCAAAGGGCTTGGAGTACATGCCTGCATGGAGAGGCCTCTACACTTGTAATGACACCCACCCTGCCCAAACACAACCAAGAAAACTACGCACCAACCAACACCAACAAACACACATACATAAACCTTAGCTCTACCAGAGTGGCTAGAAATAGCTACAAAATACCACCAGGTTTAACACAAAAAAAAAAAATTTTTTTTGGAAAAAAAAAAGTAATACTGGGCCTCTAAATTTCTGTTATCTTTTAGGGAGATAAAATAATTTACCATCTTTGCATTTGAGTGCTTGCATAATTTAATTTAAGTCAAAAAATGCAATGTGATGAGAAAAAAAATAGCTACAAAGGTCCCGGAAGTTGAATTACATATGCAAAGGCCAAATAATAGGCGAATAGATTTGGTAACAGATCAGGGAA
This sequence comes from Suncus etruscus, assembly GCF_024139225.1. Lineage (NCBI taxonomy): Eukaryota > Metazoa > Chordata > Mammalia > Eulipotyphla > Soricidae > Suncus > Suncus etruscus. The sequence goes on along the minus strand of NC_064863.1, from coordinate 67,630,704 downwards.
AATACACATTGTAGATAAAGAAAATAATTATTGGAAATAAATTAGAAAAATAAATAGAGGTGAGATTTTAAAAGATAACAGATTGACCATGAATAATCATTACTGTCAGACCCAAGAAAAAGGGTTTTAGGGACAGTTTTTCTTTTTATTTTGTTTTGTTTTGTTTTCCATTTTTATAGCACAGCAAGTTGTGCAGTGTCTACTCCTGGCTCTATTGTCAAGGGGTTACTCATAAGATCAGGAGACCATATGCAGTGCCCAAGGGATCAAACCAAGGCCAACCACATGCAAAGCAAGCACCTTAATCCCTGTACTATCTTTCTAGCTTCACATATAAGAAAGTATTACCCAATCATATTCAAAAATACCTTTGCAGCCCCTAACCTAATGTTAGAGTACTACAACATATTGATGGTATTTCAGTTCTGAACACCCCCATTATTGAATGCAATGACATTTTTAGTCCCATAGACTTTTTTTAAGTAGTTCCCTACTATTTAAAGAAGAATCAACTTCCTCCTATTACCAATCATATTAAACTCCTCTGAACAGCATAGAAGACTTATAGAAATATGTAATCAAAAAGCCAGTGCATGTTTTAATAGAAACACAGCAACTTACATTGCAATGCAAGTGTATAACAATTTGAAACTATATTCAGCTAAAATTTCCATATGGCTCTACTTCAAATGGATAGCCCAAAATTGGATTTGGTTAGCATGTCACCTTGAAACTGATTTTAAGCAAAAACATGAAAATGCCCCAGTCTTCTAAGTCTTGAAAAGATATTAAAAGTGCAATTACACTATTTTCAAGCATATATAAATAATACTTGCCTAGAAAATATTTGATGCAAAGAATATCTCTGAGAACCTACTTTTAAACGTAAATATAGGATCAGGAAGGTAACTCAAAGGATATATAGCACACACAAAATTTCCAGTTCAATGCCTAGTCCCATATAATAAGCCTCCTATTGGGTATACTTTGATGGTTTCAACATCACTGGGCCTGGGCAGCACCACATCACGAATAGGTCCCTCACTGGGAATCACACCCAGACATATAAGCACCACTGGCGGGGCTCCACAAAATTTTAAAAAAATGATAATTTAGTGTATGACATTAGATATGTAGTACATGTAATATATGAATATAAATATAGCAGGCCTATAGCATTGATCTTTGTTTAAGAACTCCATAAACTTAAATTCCCCTAAATTGTATATTCCTATGACCAAAATCAATACAATACCCCCAAATCTACAGTAACACCTTAATTTCCATTAGTGACATTCATATAGCAGTGAAAATTTTTAATGAGGCAGCTGGAATCAACACTGTAACATTGCTTTCTTGTTCCTGCCTTCTAGTCTCAGACAATAAGCATATGCCTTTTTCACCTCTATAATGTCTTGTCTTTCTTATTTCCATGCTTTTAACTTATGTTGTAAAGTAGCATGACTATCAAGGGGCCATGAAGAGAGCTCAAAGATCTGGAGTGCATGCCTCGAATGTGGGAGCCCTAGGTTCAACAGCCAAGGTCTCCCCTAGAGTTAGAATTAGCACTCAGCAACCCTAAATAAGGTCCAAAACTAGAAAGTCCCTCAATCATAATACAAAAGCACAACACAAGACCAAGAACATTTTGATGCCCCTTAATATTCATGAGATACCATTTCTTTTAGGCATGAATTACAGTACTACTGGTCATGAGTTCAATGTTCCTGTTACTGAATCAACAATATATATACAAGTCTTTCAACAAAAATATACATAATACATAATACTATGTGTGTACATATAGCCATCTATATGACCAAAATGCAGAAGCTTGCAGAGCCATAGGTCTGTATTCACAAACTCACTACTCGAGAATTAGAGAGGTCAGATTCTAGCTCAGTGGAAGAGGACATTCTTTGCTATATGCATATGCCACAACAAGTGACCAAAAAGGATAAATCTGATACATAATACATGTATTATTAAATTGCTATGTGTGTAAGTATGGAGGCAGAGAGTGAGGGAGGAAAAAAGAAGACAATCAGATTTTTGAGAGCTAGTAGCCTGCGATTCGAACAGCTTGGTAAAAGCACTTCAGGAGCACATCTGGGCCCTTTTAAAAACAAAGCTTATCCAGGGCCCGGAGAGATAGCACAAAGAGATAGCACAGTGGCGTTTGCCTTGCAAGCAGCCGATCCAGGACCAAAGGTGGTTGGTTCGAATCCCAGTATCCCATATGGTCCCCCGTGCCTGCCAGGAGCTATTTCTGAGCAGACAGCCAGGAGTAACCCCTGAGCACCTCCAGGTGTGGCCCAAAAACCAAAAAAAAAAAAAAAAAAAAAAAACCAAAAAAAAAAAAACAAAGCTTATCCAAAGAAAAATAGTTAAAGAATTACTAAAGTTATTTTCTAATGTTTTATCTTTTTCTACCCTTTTCCACACAAAACTACCCTGCCCTGATTTGTTTATATACTCTAAATTCAAAAGCCTTTTTACACGAAATTTCTCTATTTCAGTTGCTTATCTCCATTTTCCTTTCCAACTCAGTAATGCCACAATTTAAATATAGTAATATTTATGTAATATGTATAATAATAGTAATATGGTAATAATGATGCAAACAACTGTCAATAACGGATGTTTGTTTGGGGATCACATACAGCGGTGCTCAGAGTTTACTCCTCGCTCTGCATTCAGGGATCACTCCTGGTGGATTGGGGCAACCAATATGGAACATCAAGTATCAAAGGTCAGCTACATGCAAGACAAATGCCCTGCCCCACTGTACTATCTATTGTTTTGGCCAGTATTAATTAGGAGGGGGGGGCCATATCTGGTGATGCTCAGAGATTACTCCTGGCTCTGCACTCAGGAATCACTCCTAACAGCCTCGGGGGACCATGAAGGGTGCTGACTGATGATGGAAACCAAATAGGCCCGGTGCAAAGCAAACACGCTACCCACTGTACTATCACTGGGGCCCCAGCCCTTAACTTTTCTTAATGCCAATACAGTTTGTGCTTAAATACTATATTTAAATTGTGGCATTACTGATTTGGAAAGGAAAATGGATATAAGCAACTGAAATATAAGTACAGTAGGATATTGGGTAGGATGCTTGCCTTGTATTTGGTTTATCCATCCCAGCAAGACATCTGACCCTACAATCTACACAGCAATGGCTGGAGTGATCCTTGGCACAAAGCTATGAATAAGCCCTGAGCAGGGAGCGGGGAGGGGCATTGAGATGTCAGGATCAATCCAAACCAAATAATGCCTGAAAGAGATAAAATATATCCTGGAAGAAAATCTACTTTGGCCTTTCCTCCAGAGCAGGCTAAAAGTCTAGTACCAGAAGTTTAATACATAGGGTGAAGAAGTCTCATCTTCTAAAAGGTTTTCTGAAACCCAACTTCTTTCGAGTATTTAAGTGGCAGTTTTTCCCATCGAAATGACGGACTTAGGGCTGGATAGATAGTACAGTGGTCTCTTGCAGGAGACCAACCCAGATAGATCCTCAGCATCCCATATGGTCCCTGAAGACAGCCAGAAGTAATTCATAAGAGCTAGGAGTTGTCCCTAAGCATTTCTGGTGTGGTCCCAAAATCGGGATGGGTGAGAGGGGAAGGACTCACAAACGTATGTTAATGAAGCACTCTTAACAGTAGCACAGCATTTGAAGTCTTTGGGGAAGTGGGAGGTCTTATGGTTAAGTAAAGACTCCCTTCTGAACTTCATTTTTATTTTCATTATTACTTAATGATAGGGTATTAAACGTTTAGCAGTAAAATAAGCTGCAGATCCAAAATCTAGTTTGGTTAAGTGTCAATGTTTTATTTCTGCTAAATAAAAAAACCCACCTGAAATTTAGCAAAATAAAATGAATGTAACACAACTCAATTCACACTTCAACTAAAGTCAAAAAACTACAGTAAGTTAAGATGACATAGGAACAAATCTACATCATCTTTAAACCAAAACAACGCTTTTGAAATCCATTCATAATTTTTCTTTAAAAGGGGTGGAATGTACGTTATAGTAAACTACCAAGATCAACCACCAAAGATTCATTTAACTTTGAGAAGTTCAGGACTCACCTCTCCAAGGTCCTGCTTGTCTATTGGGGGCAACAGCTTGGGAAAGGACATCTATGTGTCCCAAATAAATTCTAAATCGTTTCTCTTGAGAATATTTTGTGGGGGGAGAGTGACTTACTAAGTTGGGGGGGGGGGGGGCTCTTAAGTTTTTTCTCTTGCACAAATTCACTTTTGTCAAAGTTTCAACAAACCCAGGCAGGAGAAGAAAGCATCCATCGCATGCTTTCAAACGACTCCAAGGTCTACCACAGAACCAAAAGGACTTCGACTTGTTTTCCCTTAACCTTGGCCGGCCGTTAAATGATTCATTTAGCAACAACTAGTTATTTCTTGTAAACTTCTAAAAAGAGTATCGGCTTAAGAGAGCATCCTCCTGCAATGAAGAAAACCCCAAAGGTCAATGCAGCCAAACCAAGCGATAACCGAGGAGGCATTGCCTACCCTTATCCCAGAGCGAGACCAAAGTAAGTAAGTTAAGTAAGTAATAAATAAATAAATAAATAAATAAATAAATAAATAAATAAATAAATAAATAAATAAATAAATAAATAAATAAATAAAAAGTGTGCAGAATTTCCCAACCGAACAAAACTCCTCCTGGGAGCAGCACGCCAATTTGTAACTTTTGCAGGCACGATCTAAGTGAGGATCCTAAAAGACTGAACCTTAAAAAAACTTGGGCCGGTGCAAGTGGACCTTACACTCTTTCCCATCTGCAGACAGCTGAGGCTGTCGGAGGGAGAGTAGTAGTACACCCAGGGGTCAGATTTAAAAAATAAAAAAGAATCTAAGGAACCAACCAACATCGATCTTTTCCAGGCGCTTCCAAAACTTACCACCAGCACCCCAGCCCCAGAAAACCGCGCAGCAAGGGGGGAGAGGAAAGAAAGCACCGAGGCAAAAAATAAATAAATAAATAAATAAATAAATAAATAAATAAATAAATAAATAAATAAGTGGGGGGGGGGGCTCATAATCGCCGGCCAGCACGGAACCGACCGACCCAGCGGGCAGCAAGGTCCGCTAGCCCACGATCGGGGGTTGAGTCTGTGGATATGTGGGTGTGTGTGTGTGGGGACGGGGCTGGGGCCCCCCTCCGCCAGCAGAGCAGAGCAGATCGGGTGGGGGGGAAGCTTCCTTTTGCAGCTCGATCTGACCCCCTGGTGCAGGGGTGGCCAGCGGGATTTGCACCCTCGCTGCCAAAGGCGAAAAGCAACCCGTGTCCCCTCCTCGATCGTGGCTAGGACGAGCTGCTTTCGCGTGCGTGTCTGTCTGCTGTCTGTGCTGGCAGATCGCGGCGCGGCGCGGGTCGGGCTCTCCCAGAGGAAGATTCGGGCTCTTTGTGTGCAACTTGGTCGACGCCGCAGCAGCCGGCGGGGACGCGTCCTCCAGGGCCGGGGATCTCTGTCTCTCTTCTGTCTCGATCTCTGCGTCTCTCTCCCTCTCTGTCTCCCCCTCCACAGCCCCGGGAGCAGCGTACCTTCGGCCAGCGCCTCCTCCAGGGTGACCTGGTAGCGGCCCACGGCGAACACCCGCACGCCCACGGACGAGCCGCCGGAGCCCGAGCCCGAGCCGGCCCCGACCCCGCCGGCCCCGCCGCCCGCCAACGCCGCCGAGCCGCCGCCGCCCTCGCACTTGGGCATCCGCGAGAACTTCTTCATGGTCCCGCCGCGGCCGGCGCGCGGCAGGAGGGCGCGGAGCTGGCGCCAAAGGGCGCGCCACACAGCGAGTCCTCGGCCCCGGGGGTCCGGCCGATCACGCAGCGCAGCGCAGCGCGGCGGAGCCTCACATCACAGCCCGCGCGCAGCCAGCCAGCCCGCGCGCACTGGCTCGGCCCGGCCCCGCCGCCCGCTCCTCTAGCGCCGCGACCCAGCAGCTGCCCAGTTCCCGCAGAGGGCGGCGGAGGGGCGTGTCTTCGGGGCGTGGCTACAAAGGGGCGTGGTTACGACGGGGCGTGGTTTCGCGCGGGCGGCGGAAGCCTCCTGCGCGAGTCGAGCCCGCCAGAGGCTGGTTGGCGGGCGCGGGGGCGGGAGCTGAAGAAGCGGGAGGCGGGGCGACAGGCCCCTCCCGCGAGGAGGGAGTGGGCCCGCTCGCGTCGCTCAAAGCCTGACAGCGCAGCCCGCGGCGCGGCGCGGCGCGGCCCCGCCCCGCCCGCCCGCCACTCGCTGCCGTTGGTTGGCGACGCGGCGCCGCTGGTTGGTAACCGCTCTCCCCAGTCGTGGGGGAGGGGGAGAGAGGACGCCCGCGCAAGCGCATAACGCGTCCGCGCTGTGCCGGAAGTGACGGTTCCGGCTCCTTGTCACGTGGGCGGGGCCTGATTCTGGGGCTCCAGGTCGAAGAATCTGGGCTTACAGGATGCAGCCCGGCCTCCTGCGAGAGGCAGAGTGGTGGTCCCAAGAAGGCTTCACGCCCGCCAGGGCCTAACTAACATCCGGGTTCTGTCCCTCAGGGGCTTTAAATGCCGACGATCTCTACATCCTTCGGAGGAGCTTCTAAGCGGCAGTTTGAAGTTTCCTGTCTTCTGGGCCGGAGTGCTGTGACAGCGGGCTGCTCTCTCTTTCTGCACAGACTCGCTCCCTTGCACCCCCATTTGGCCTCCAGAGCCCGCCCAAGTGATCTTGCTGTCTGCAGCAGAGCCAGTTGTTAAGCCTTGGGCACCTCTGGATGTGGCATGGCCCAGGCCCTTCCCTCCCCTACCAAAAACAAAAAAAAAAAAATTGACTTATTTTCTCAGACCATCTCCACAGAGAGAATCATTGGCTCGCCTATCTCTGTGGGAGATCGGTGGAAGCAACAGAATGATCACGGATTCCACTATAAATATTCCATTTTTTTTTTCTTTTGGTTTTTTTGGGTCACACCTGGCAGCGCTCAGGGATTCCTCTTGGCTCTACGCTCAGAAATTACTCCTGGCAGACTCAGGGGACCATCTAGGAGGCCGGGATTCGAACCACCGTCCTTCTGCATCTAAGGCAAACGCCTGACCGCTGTGCTCTCTCTCCAGCCCCACTCAATTTCTGCCGCTAATGGAGTCTCCGTTATTAACAGGCCTTTCGGGAAGCGTTTGTGGGGTGGCTTTTATTGGAGGGGGGAGCGTGCATTGTAAAACTGAAAGTATTTGCAGCATAACCTGTGTGCTATGCAGCAACCATGGGAAGAAGAATAAGCTTGAGTCCTTTGCAGATGGTCACCTTGGAGTGATGAAGCCTAGCATCACCCAAGGCCATTCAGTTACCTTGACAAATCCTACAAATACTTGATTCTGTACCTGGAGCTGTTCTGGAAGAAAAGAAAAAAGTGGCTATGATCATGTCATTGGAAACAGCCCGTATATTTAAGAAGCAGTTCCAGAGTTATTCTCTCCACTGTCACCTCATCTTTTACTAAAAGATCTACCCAATTTTAAAACAAAATAATACACCCAATTTCACACTGCAGGAATCTGAGCTGCTGAATCTCTTCTAGGTGAGACAGACCAAGGGAACTTGTGGATGACACATTCAGGAGCGATGAAGAATGGCAAATTGGAAAGTTTATGTTTTCTGGGCAGCGAAATCTTAAATTCATATGCTTCCCACCAAAATGAATTATGAGACCACTGTAGCCAAAGCTATAATGTCTTAAGTGAGGCCAGAAATCTGGATTTATTTCTAGCTGATCCCAGCTTTTTTAAGTAGGCCAAATAGTGTCTACCTGACCCCCAGTCTGCAACTTCTAAGGAATTAAGTGTACCCTTTCATATTTCACTGTTTTTACTGAGATATAGACAGGAAACTTAGAAAAATTTTAAAGTTTTCTAAGCCAAAGAAAAGTATCAAATCTTATTATGGGGCCCAAGTGATAGTATGAATGTAGGGCCATTACACACAGCTCAATCTACAGGATCTTATATGGTCCTTGTACATTAGGAGTGGTTCCAGAGAGCGTAGCTAGATGTGATCTAAAAGCCAAAATAAATAAATAACCCACTACACTAGAATAATTCTTTTGAGACCTTGCCTTTAAAGTATATTTCAGCACAATGGATGTCAGGTTATATGTCATATGATTAAGGTGCTGTGACACCTGGATTTCAATTGAGAAATGAGTTGGGGGCCGGGCGGTGGCGCTAAAGGTAAGGTGCCTGCCTTGCCTGCGCTAACCTTGGACGGACCGCGGTTCGATCCCCCGGTTTCCCATATGGTCCCCCAAGCCAGGAGCAACTTCTGAGCACATAGCCAGGAGTAACCCCTGAGCGTTACTGGGTGTGGCCCAAAAACCAAAAAAAAAAAGAGAAATGAGTTGACCATTCTCATTCCTACAACCTTCACTTTTTTTCTAAAGTTGACTATCTCATATAATTCAGAATAAGAATCAACGTAACAGGGCCCGGAGAGATAGCACAGCAGTGTTTGCCTTGCAAGCAGCCGATCCAGGACCTAAGGTGGTTGGTTCGAATCCCGGTGTCCCATATGGTCCCCCGTGCCTGCCAGGAGCTATTTCTGAGCAGATAGCCAGGAGTAACCCCTGAGCACCGCCGGGTGTGGCCCAAAAAAAAAAAAAAAAAAGAATCAACGTAACAGAGCCTCGGCATAAGGCAGCTTCACCCATCACATCCCAAAAATAAAGTCTCCTAACTATTAGTTTATTACAATCTCTGTGGTCGAAAAAAAAAAATCACTTCTGTGTACCCATAAAACCTGACTTAAGGCATGGAAATTTTTCATTAGTTTAAGTTAGGGACCCTCATGAAATCTTAGGTCTGCAATATTTGTCAAGCATAAAATAAAGTTCAAAAGCCCTCAGCTCTTGAGAAATTGTTTCAATATCATAAAAAACTTTGTGGATGAAAAATTAGTATTTAGGAGCCAGATAGGGCATTTACCTTATGTGTTGCTGATTCCTGGCATCCCATATGGCCCACCAAGCCCTCCAGGAGTGGTTCCTGAATGCAGAGACTCATAATTAAATCTATTTAGACTGGGGAAGCAGTACAAAGTTTAAAGCTCTTGCCTAGCATACAGCTGCTACAGACAGCCATCCACTGCCAGGCATATCAAAGATGAGTATTTGGGGGCTTAAGAGATAATACATGGACCCTGCTGTACTCAGGGATCAGGCCTAGTAGGCTCCAGAGACCATATGGAGTAAAAGGCAATAACCATACCTACTATATATAAGTTGTCACTTGATGTGAGTTGTCACTTGACTTGCATACTGCTGGTAGATTGGATACCTAACACTCCATATGGTCCCCTAAATACAGATTCAGGGGGAAAATAATGAGTATTCTTGGTTGGTTTGTTTCAGGGCCATACCTGTCAGTGTTTAGGGCTCTGCACTTAGAGGCCCCTAATGGGGAGCCATGGGTCAAACCCAGGTCAGCCTTGTGCAAGGCCAGTGTTCTACCACTATACTATCATTCTAGCATCAAGAATACATATTTTTAAACTAATTTGTAGATGGACATTGAGATATTAAGGATAGACACTCAGGCCCGGAGAGATAGCACAGCAGTGTTTTTGCCTTGCAAGCAGCCGATTCAGGACCAAAGGTGGTTGGTTCTAATCCCGGTGTCCCATATGGTCTCCCATGCCTGCCAGGAGCTATTTCTGAGCAGACAGCCAGGAGTAACCCCTGAGCATTGCCGGGTGTGGCCCAAAAACAAAAACAAAAAAAAAAAAAAGGATAGACACTCAAAGATATACTGAGAAATCTACTTTCATTTTGTACTCATTATTAGACTCGGGCTAAGGAGGAAGAATATTCATTCTGACCTATTGAAAAAAATTAAAATTCTTGAAAAAAAATGTAGGGGCCAGAGCGATAGCATGGTGAGTAGTGTGTTTGCCTTGCACACAGCTGACCCAGGTTCCCTGCCATACCAGAGGGCCCCTCAAGCCTGCCAGGTGCAATATCAGAGCCAAGAGTAACCCCTGAGCACCACAGTGTGTGACCCAAAAGCAAACAAAAAAACATAGAGCTAATATTGATTCTGATTATCTCAAATACTGATATTGAGGTGACCCACAGAAAGAACAGAAATAGAATGGTTTAATAATTTACATTTTATATTTTTAGTATATATATATCTTTAATAAAATATTTATATTTTGCTATAAAAATAGTTGGAATTAGACATATAATCAATGTTCTCTTTAAACAGACTACTTCACTTTGCAAGGCTTCACATTACAATATTACAATTGATCAACAGACCATTTTAGCTAACAGATTCTTAAGAGGAAAGATTTTGACACTAGAGGAGCAAAAGATAATTGTTATATTTTTCTGCTGCAAAATTATAAACCTTTTTTTAACTTTGACCCTGAGTCTCAAAGACATATAATTAAAGTTATATGTCACATAAAAGGCTTATTCCACAAAATATAATTACCTTTATTAGTTATCTCTTCTAATGCCCAATTAATCTTTTTTATTCAAAAATCACCATTTTCCTTTGCTAGTGTGTTTTGTTATTGCTTTTTGGGAGGTTTTTTTGTCCACACCTGGCAGTGTTCAGGGATTACTTCTGGCTGTGCTCTCAGGGGTCATTCCTAGCAGTACTCGGGGGACCATATGGGATGCTGGGGATTGAACCCAGGTTGGCCATGTGCAATTTGCAAGGCAAACCTCCTACCGGGTTTGCTGTTATTGCACCAGCCCCCTGCTAGTGTGTGTTTTTTTATCATTAACCACTTCACAGTTTCCTTTTGAAATGTTTAACTGCCTAATATTTACTTTATATATAGTTAAGTGAACTTGCTTTTCCTTTCCAAAACCATGTAAGTCATAAACTCCATTAAATGAATATAGACATGTCTCCACTATTAACAAGTATTAATGCCTCCAGTATTTGGGGAGAGGAATATTAGGCCATAACCAGCAGTGCTTAAGGATTATTACTAACTCAACTCAGGAATTATTCCTGGCATTGCTCAGGGGACCATCTAGGGTGCCAGGAATTGAACCCAGGTGGTTGTACGCAAGGCAAACACTCTACCTGTGTACTACCACTCCAGCCCCTATCATCAGTATTTACATTCTCTTAACATCACTCAGCCTCATCACTATACCTTGTAAAAATGTATGCTTATCTAAGAACTATCAGTATGATACTTCTCAGTCAATCTTAATAGGGAAAATGACTTGTTTAGCACAAAATATTTTTAGTAAAAAAATTTTCCCTACAACTTGACCATGCTTTAAAGGAAAGCCTGCAAAAAATTAGCAACTTCAACAAGAAGCTTTGATCCCAAGAAGCTTTGATCCCAGCTTAAGAGCATGGAAGGGGGATATGGGAAATGGAATTCTATACCATGTGTAAAGCACCTTAGTCTCACATTTTATGTCAAGGATAATTTCCTCTACTCCCTAAAGAGGTATTTGCTCTAAGATGGGATTTAAGACACATTCCTGTATATATTTCAGTCCTCCCTTTTCTTGACTATCTTTGCATTTCCATCCTTTGAATTACCACACTTATTCCCAGTTACATTTATCAAGAACTTTAGCAGAGTATAAACTTATTGGACCTGTGCTAGTGACAAGTGCATTATGTATTGATCAAGCAAAATTTCTTTTGTGGGAGGACGGAGGGGACCTTGGACCATATCCAGCAGTGCTCAAGGCTTACTCCTGGCTCCGTGTTCAGGGATCATTCTTGGTACTGCTCAAGGGATTATGATATGGCATGGTGGAATTGAAACCAAGTCAGCCACATGCAATATAGTACAATAATGCAAATGCAATTATAATGTAATATAACAAATAATACTCATGGTATTATTGCTCTGGCCCAAAATACAATTTTATTTTAATATTAAAGTCATTTTATTAATGACAATTGTATTGATATTCATATTAATAAAGTAATTTTAAAATACATTATTCCTACCTTGCAATTAAAAATTTTATGTAAGAAAAAGAAAGAAAAAGAGAGAAAAAGGAAGGAAGGAAGGAAGGAAGGAAGGAAGGAAGGAAGGAAGGAAGGAAGGAAGGAAGGAAGGAAGGAAGGAAGGAAGGAAGGAAGGAAGGAAGGAAGGAAGGAAGGAAGGAAAAGATTAAGCACACTATTTTTGTACATGTTTTTAAGAGTAAATGAAGATTATATCATATACTAATATATCCACTTCTTTTTATTTTTTTATTTTTTAATATATCCACTTCTTAAGTCTTATTTGCAAATTGCTCTTTGCTAACCACCTTCAGTTACAGTATTTTCTTTTTCTAAAAATAATATTCAAGAAATCACTCTATGGGATTACTTTGCTTTTTTCTAAAGCTTTTAGCTTTTCATACTATACTTTGTTTCTTTTATCTGCTCACAGCAGAAAGCCCACTTATATGGACAGATAAAAAGGTTTTCCCTATTTACCATGACAACAACCAGCTAATGCTTACTGATAAACTTAGTAGCAACTAGTCAGAATATTTACAGGCTATACAAGTTACACTCCAGAGTACAAATTTAATTCAGAGGGGAAAGGAGTTGTCTAGCTCAAAAAAAAAGTTCACATATTGTTACATTTAATTAAAATTCTAGTCATTTTTATGCAAATCAAATATTCTCTGTAGAGTCCTCATGTTGTATCTGTGTTATAGACAAGCACATTTATTACACCCTCTTAATTAAAATTTTTAATTTATGCATATTTGTGTTTTGAGACACTAAAATGTTCTTGTCTACACTAAAATGTTCATTCGGTACTATAGACACTAAATTTCAATTTTGCACACATACTTAAACATGCCTGGTTTTTGAAAATCTATCTGTATATTTTAATCAAAACAATAATTATAAAATATTCATATACATAAAAACAAAAACAAAAAATTGGAAGAGCAAGGGAGGATGGTGGACAAGTGTGGATCATTCCCAGTAGTCCTCAGCAGGCTACTCCTGGCTCTATGTCCAAGAGTGACCTGTGGCAATACTCCAGACCATATATAGTACTGGGGATCAAACTCAAGTCTGTTACATGCAAGTGCCTTAATCCCTATACTAGCTCTCTAATCTTAAACATTCTTCTTTAACTTTGTAGGGGAAAGTTTAGGGACACACCCAACACTGCTCAGGGCTTACTTCCTACTCTGTGCTCAGGGCGAAAGGACGGACTCACAATATGAAGCTCACCACAAAAATGGTGAGTGCAGTTAGGGAAATAACTACACTAACAACTATTATGGCAATATTTTTAAATAAAAATATTTAGGCACCATGATTACAAGCATAATTGTAGTTGAGTTTCAGTCATAAACAGAACACCACCCCCCCCTTCACCAGTGCAATATTCCCACCACCAATGTTCCCTTCCTTCCCAACCCCTGCCTGTATTCAAGACAGGCATTCTACTTCTCTCACTAATCTAGATTGTCATGATAGTTGTTAGTGTAGCTATTTCCCTAACTGCACTCACCATTCTTTGTGGTGAGCTTCATATTGTGAGCTGGTTCTTCCGGCCCTCATCTCTATTTTCTCTAGGCATTATTACAATAATGTCCTTAATTTTTCTTAAAATCCATAGATCAGTGAGAGTATTTTGTGTCTAACTCTCTCCCTCTGACTTACTTCACTCAGCATAGTAGATTCCATGTACATCCACATATAGGAAAATTTCATGACTTCATTTCTCCTGACGGCTACATAATATTCCATTGTGTATCTGTACCACAGTTTCTTTAGCCACTCATTTGTTGAAGGGCAGCTTGGTTGTTTCCCGAGTCTGGCTATTGTAAATAGTGTTGCAATGAATATATATTCATTATGTGTGAGGAAGGGATTTTTTAATTGTATTTCTGTGTTCCTGGGTATATTCCTAGAAGTGGTATAGCTGGATCATATGGGAGCTCAATTTCCAGTTTTTTAATGACTCTCCATAATGTTTTCCATAAAGGAAATCATGACAATCTTAATGAGTGAAAGAAGTAGAATACCTGTCTCAAATATAGGCAAGGGTTGGGAAGGAAGGAGTGGGGGGGGGAGCATTAGTAGTGGTAATGTTGCACTGGTGAAGGAGGGCATTCTGTTTATGACTGAAACCCACTTATAATCATGATGCTTAAATAAACATTTTTATATACAAAAAAGGGAGGGGGGAAAAGAGACAGCACAGCGGTGAGTTGTTTGCCTTGCACGCAGTTGATTCAGGATGAAAGGTAGTTTGAATCCCAGTATCCTATGTGGTCCCCATGCCTGCCAGGAGTGATTTCTGATCTCAGAGCCAAGAGTAACCTCTGAGCACTGCCGGTGTGACCCAAAAATAAAAAAAAATACCTTTAAGGAAGACATTATACTTTATCTTAATAAAACATTAAAATGCAAATATATTCCCTTATTTATGTTTTTTTATCAGAAAAAATCAGCATTAGCAATTCCAATAGAACATTAATATTTCATGTTATTACATCTCTTCAAATAAGTAACACTAAGCACTAATTCAACCAACTCAATCCATCTGAATTACTAAGAATTTATAAGCATTTTAAAATTATGCACTAAAATCTTTAAATTCTAAAACTTGCTTTGAAAGCCATCAAATGCAAAGTCTACTGTACTTTTAGTTATTTCATTGTTTACGTCAAGTCTTTTATTCATACCTACCCATTAGTATACCTATAGTAATGTGTAATCAAAATCAGTTTCATAACTATACTTTATTCAGTACTCATGAATGTAGTAAATATTATTTATAATAGCACTCACAAGATAATATGTAATTATGTTGTAAGAAATACAACTCCTTAACCAACATGTTCTACTGGTTCTTGGCATGTAAACAATATATTTTGTGAGATAAATGGAGAAAAATATAGCTTGATGAGTTCTATAGTTTTGATTCATAGTAAAAAGAAAAAGATCAACTCCACATAAATCTGAAGGTTTTAGATAGAAGTATAACATTATACAAATCAGTTATTTGGTTAAATTATCTGTATTTGTATGTCTCAGTTATTTAGTAGGTTATAGGAGCAAGTTCTTAATATTATTATTTTTGCTTAATTGTTTTAGCATGTTAAAATGAGCTTTTTACTACAACTCCAGAAAAAGCAGAAAACACTTTAACCAATAAATGTTACTGTATCTTTATCATAATAGATATTATGTATATATAATATAGTATATGAATATAGTATATGAATATACTATTCACAAAGTGTGAATAGAGAATTGGCACCCAGAATTCACATTATAAATTTATATTTTTGAATCCTAATATTAGGGTTCTTTTTATAAACAATTCTAGTCTTTGTGAATGCATGTTCAATTTAGTATTCGTTATTCAACAAACAGTTATTAAGTCAACCACAATGTAGGACTCTGCAAGGGATAAAATGATTCATAAAGTACTTTTTATTAAGGAAATACTGTCTTGAGAGAGTTGCATTCATATTTAACACAAGGCAGAATGCTAAGTTCTGTAGTAGAATGAAATATTAATAAAATGCCAAGGAGCAGCATAATGGAGAGACACATGTTAACCTAGGTATTAAGATAGACTTCACAGAAGGCAGGGAATTTAAAACAGATTTGGAGAAAATCTGAGATCTCAGCAGATCACAAATATAGAACTATATCTACAAATAAGAACACAAATAAGAACTATATCTACCTCATACCTCCCATTTCATCTACTTTTAAACTGCTCTGCTCATTTTCTAATGTAGTATTTTTGTTATTTACCCCCACTAGTGTTGAGACAGGAATTTTTTCTTTTTTTGGGGGGGGCACACCCAGTGGTACTCAGGGGTTATACCTGGCTCTGCACTCAGAAATCACTCATGGCTGAGGGATCATATGGAATGCCGGAGATCAAACCAGCATCCATTCCGGGTTAGCTACATGTAAGACAAACTCCCTACTACTGTGCTATCACTCTGGCCCCAGACGTTTTTTTTTTTTTTTTAGGGCCAGACAGGTTTTTTTTCACTGATGTACTTTGATGTCTAGAGTTCCTTGCCTTATTGTAAACACTTGACAATATATGAGGATTAAGATAAGAAAAATATAGAGGTAGAAATTGCAGTTAACTTTTTCAAAGGAGTAATTTGCATCCAATATGACTAGTATGAATAGTTATGCAAAATATTTGATGGCCATATGACCTTAAAAAAAACCATAAGTACAAACGTAATGAAATGTCCTAACTTTGTCTTCACCTCTCCATTAAGAAATGAAAACACTTTTTTTTTATAATGAGAAACTGCTGGTGAATGCTAGTAACAAAAAGTGTTTGTTGAATATGTAACAAGAAGCTCTAATTCTTTATCATTTTTAGTCAATTTGCTGTGGTGGAGAGTGGGTAGGACATCCTATTATGCTCAGGTGCTACGACTAGCTCTATACGCAGCGATCACTCTGGTGATGCTCAGGGGCTATACGCAATGCTGGAGATCCAAATACTGACAACAATATACAGGTGATGAACCAATTACTCATACCTAACTAATGAAAATGTCAAAGAGCTTGGCTATTTTTAAAAAATCTAAGCACGAAAAGCTGAGGCAATTGGATTGGAGCACAGGCTTTTAATGGGCAACTCCAATATCTCAACACCACATGGTCCCCCAACACCACAAAAAATGACTCCTGAGCACCGAGCTTAAATAACTCCCTATCACAGCGAAGAATTGTCCAAAGAACAAAACAGCACCAAAAAACTAGACAAAATATGCAAATACTTAGCAACCTAATATACATATACATATATTTGATTTTGTAATTTCTTCTTGCAGATGTATAGTATTCCATTGCGCGTGGTCGCACACACACACACACACACACACACACACACACACACACACACATATACTTTTATTATCCACTCATCTGTTTTTGAGAAGTTAGGCTGGTTCCATATCCTAACTATTGTACTGAGTGCTACAAAGAACAATAGTGTACATACCATATTTATTCGAGTATAATGCGCACCCACGTATAATACGCATCCCTAATTTTCTATTAAAATCGGTATAAAATTTTGTTTCACACCAAGCATTGTAATTGACAAAACAAAAAACAACAACAACAAAAAAAAACGTTGTTGAACACATGCGGCCATGATAAAAATCATTTATTGGCAACCTAAATTGGTAAATTCGGTATACAATACCGAAATAAAATTATCAGTAACAATATTTATTTAAAATGCTTCGAAATCAGATTCATCATCAGACACACTAAAGAGTTGTTCCCATTCTTCTCGAGTTAATTTTTCATCAGATCCCAGTTGGCAGGAACATCTGTTTCTCCAGTTTCTTCGTTTTCTTCTGAGTCTGAATTCCACAGCAGGTCGTCTTCTGTGCCGTCCATTTGATTGCTGATGCCTTTCTTCCAAAAACTCTTGAAGATCATTTCTTTTGGTATGTCTTCCCATGATGTTTGTACCCAGGATGTCACGAGAGATAGGCCAGGTTTCTTGAGGTTTCTTTTTTCTTTGTACAGTGTGTGGCTGCACCCCGGAAAAGACACAGTGCGAACTCACAATCCACCTGCGCCCTCATTGAACTGGCCACCACTGCCACCCCACCCCATCCCTCGTTTATAATGCGCACCCAAACTTTGATTTCTTTTTTTGGTAGAAAATTTTGCGCGTTGTACTCGAATAAATATGGTATGTCCCTTTGTTTTTTTGGGTTTGTTTCGTTGTTTTTTGTTTTGTTTTTTGTTTGTTTGTTTGTTTTGGTTTTTTTGGGCCACACCCTGTGACGCTCAGGGGTTACTCCTGGCTATGCGCTCAGAAGTTGCTCCTGGCTTCTTGGGGGACCATATGGGACGCCGGGGGATCAAACCGCGGTCCGTCCTAGGCTAGCGCAGGCAAGGCAGGCACCTTACCTCCAGCGCCACCGCCCGGCCCCTGTTTTTTGTTTTGTTTTGTTTTGGGGCCACACCCGGTGACGCTCAGGGACTACTCCTGGCTATGAGCTCAGAAATCTCTTCTGGCTTGGGGGACTATATGAAACGCAGGGGACAGAACCCAGGTCTGTCCTGCATCAGCTGCGTGCAAGGCAAACGCCCTACTGCTGCACTCTCACTCCGGCCCCAACATATATCCTTTTGTATGAATATTGTTGTGTCCTAGAGTAATTGTTTGGTTGTATGGTAGTACTGTTTTTACTTTTCTAAAAAAAATCTCCATACTGTTTTCCACAGTGGTTAAACCAAGAAGATTCCCATCAACAATGAATGAGAGTTCCATTTTCACAATAGCCACCAACATCAATTGTTCTTAGCTTTGTTGTTGTTGTTGTTGTTGTTGTTGTTGTTGCTTGGTTTTTGGACCACACCTGTGATGCTCAGGGGTTATTCCTGGCTATGCGTTCAGAAATTACTCCAGGCTTGGGGGGACCATATGGGACGCTGTGGATTGAACCGAGGTCCTTCCTGGATCAGCCTTGTGAAAGGCAAAAGCCCTACCACAACGCTATTGCTCTGGCCCTTGTTTTATTATATTTTATGTTCAGTTATTACTGGGTCATATGATATTTCACTGTGGTCTTGATTTGGATTTCTCTGACAAGTGATGTTGACCATTTTTTCCCATGTGTTATTGGCCATCCTCTTGTCTTCAAAGAATTGCCTATTTTTCACCGTTTTTGTGAGTGATTTATATATATGTATATATATACATATATATGTATATATATATGATTTACCTAATGTGTTGATTTAAAATATTTTTCGTGTTTAGTTGGGTGACTCTTAGTTTTAGCTCATGTTTCTCAGCTTTCAGAAACATTTTAGTTTGATGAAGTCTCGGTTGTTATTTTTGTTTTTGTTTCTTTTGCCAATGAAGCCATATCATTAAAAACAACTTTGAGGTTTAAATTTTGGTGTATTCATCCTATATTTTTCTTAATTATTTTATAGATTCTGGTATAATTTCTGGGTCTTGGATATACGTTGTGTAGGTTTTGAGATGTGGATCTAGCTTCATTATTTTACATGTGCCTATCCAATTTTCCCAACAGCATTTATTGAAGTTCCTTTGTCAAAAGTAGTTGAGCAGAGATATGGATATTTTCTATTCTAAACAGAGAAAATGAACTGCAGTAAACTAATAGAAAAGGGGCCAGAGCAATAGCACAATGGTTAGGGCATTTGATTCCTGACATCCCATATGGTCCCTGGGCCTGCCAGGAGTAATCTCTGAGCACAGAGCCACGTGTAACCCCTGAGTGCTGTGGGTTGTGACCCAAAACAAAACAAAAACAAAAAAATTAAAGAATAAATGGAAGAATGCTTTTGTGAAATAATTTTAGAATTTTTTCTACTGTCTCCTATATAAAAAAAAATAAAACATCTTGACTATGTTGCACCAGACTAGCTCCATATAGACTCACTCTTTCCTAAAAAAAAAATGTAAACCAACCTATGAAAAATCATATGTGCATTGGCCACATAGTAGAAATCTGGACATCTTGGGAGGAAAGGAAGGGCCAAGCTCCCACCCTGCTGAAGCCAAGCCTGCTGTATTCGTCAACCAGTCACCATTTTGCATATGGCCCTGCCTCAGGACCCCTCTATGATTTTTTTTAATTTTTTTTTAATTTAAACACCTTGATTACATACATGATTGTGTTTGGGTTTCGGTCATAAAAGGAACAACACCCATCACCAGTGCAACATTCCCATCACCCAAGTCCCAAATCTCCCTCCTCCCCACCCAACCCCTGCCTGTACTCTAATCAGGCTCTACCTTTCCCTCATACATTCTCAATATTAGGACAGTTCAAAATGTAGTCATTTCTCTAACTAAACTCATCACTCTTTGTGGTGAGCTTCCTGAGGTGAGCTGGAACTTCCAGCTCTTTTCTCTTTTGTGTCTGAAATTTATTATTGCAAGAATGTCTTTCATTTTTCTTAAAACCCATAGATGAGTGAGACCATTCTGCGTTTTTCTCTCTCTCTCTCTGACTTATTTCACTCAGCAAAATAGATTCTGTGTACATCCATGTATAGAAAAATTTCATGACTTCATCTCTCCTGACAGCTGCATAATATTCCATTGTGTATATGTGCCAGTTTCTTTAGCCATTCGTCTGTTGAAGGGCATCTTGGTTGTTTCCAGAGTCTTGCTATGGTAAATAGTGCTGCAATGAATATAGGTGTAAGGAAGGGATTTTTGTATTGTATTTTTGTGTTCTTAGGGTATATTCCTAGGAGTGGTATAGCTGGGTCGTATGGGAGCTCGATTTCCAGTTTTTGGAGAAATCTCCATATCACTTTCCATAAAGGTTGAACTAGACAGCATTCCCACCAGCAGTGGATAAGGGTTCCTTTCTCTCCACATCCCCGCCAGCACTGCTTGTTCTCATTCTTTGTGATGTGTGCCATTCTCTGTGGTGTGAGGTGGTATCCCATTGTTGTTTTGATTTGCATCTCCCTGATGATTAGTGATGTGGAGCATTTCTTCATGTGTCTTTTGGCCATTTGTATTTCTTCTTTGTCAAAGTGTCTGTTCATTTCTTCTCCCATTTTTTGATGGGATTAGATGTTTTTTTCTTGTAAATTTCTGTCAGTGCCTTGTATATTTTGGAGATTAGCCCCTTGTCTGATGGGTATTGGGTGAATAGATTCTCCCACTCAGTGGGTGGCTCTTGTATCCTGGGCACTATTTCCTTTGAGGTGCAGAAGCTTCTCAACTTAATATATTCCCATCTGTTAATCTCTGCTTTCACTTGCATGGAGAGTGCAGTTTCCTCCTTGAAGATGCCTGTAGTCTCAATGTCCTGGAGAGTTTTGCCTATGTGTTGTTCTATATATCTTATGGTTTGGGGTCGGATATCGAGGTCTTTAATCCATTTGGATTTAACCTTCGTACATGATGTTAGCTGGGGGTCTAAGTTCAATTTTTTGCAAGTGGCTAGCCAGTTGTGCCAACGCCACTTGTTGAAGAGGCTTTCCTTGCTCCATTTAGGATTTCCTGCTCCTTTATCAAAAATTAGGTGATTGTATGTCTGGGGAGCATTTTCTGAGTATTCAAGCCTATTCCACTGATCTGAGGGTCTGTCCTTATTCCAATACCATGCTGTTTTGATAACTATTGCTTTGTAGTAAAGTTTAAAGTTGGGGAAAGTAATTCCTCCCATATTCTTTTTCCCAATGACTGCTTTAGCTATTCTAGGGTGTTTATTGTTCCAAACAAATTTCAACAGTGCCTGATCCACTTCTTTGAAGAATGTCATAGGTATCTTTAGAGGGATAGCGTTGAATCTGTATAATGCCTTGGGGAGTATTGCCATTTTGATGATGTTAATCCTGCCAATCCATGAGCAGGGTATGTGTTTCCATTTCCATGTGTCCTCTCTTATTTCTTGGAGCAGACTTTTATAGTTTTCTTTTTATAGGTCCTTCACTTTTTTAGTCAAGTTGATTCCAAGATATTTGAGTTTGTGTGGCACTATTGTGAATGGGGTTGTTTTCTTAATGTCCATTTCTTCCTTATTACTATTGGTGTATAGAAAGGCCATTGATTTTTGTGTGTTAATTTTGTAGCCTGCCACCTTGCTATATGAGTCTATTGTTTCTAGAAGCTTTTTGGTAGAGTCTTTAGGGTTTTCTAAGTAGAGCATCATGTCATCTGCAAACAGTGAGAGCTTGACTTCTTCCTTTCCTATCTGGATTCCCTTGATATCTTTTTCTTGCCTAATCGCTATAGCAAGTACTTCCAGTGCTATGTTGAATAGGAGTGGTGAGAGAGGACAGCCTTGTCTTGTGCCAGAATTTAGAGGGAAGGCTTTTAGTTTTTCTCCATTGAGGATAATATTTGCCACTGGCTTGTGGTAGATGGCCTTAACTATATTGAGAAAAGTTCCTTCCATTCCCAACTTGCTGAGAGTTTTGATCAAGAATGGGTGTTGGACCTTGTCAAATGCTTTCTCTGCATCTATTGATATAATCATGTGGTTTTTATTTTTCTTGTTGTTGATGTTGTGTATTATGTTGATAGACTTACGGATGTTAAACCATCCTTGCATTCCTGGGATGAAACCTACTTGATCGTAGTGGATGACCTTCTTAATGAGGTATTGAATCCTATTTGCCAGGATTTTGTTGAGGATCTTTGCATCTGCATTCATCAGCGATATTGGTCTGTAATTTTCTTTTTTCATAGCATCTCTGTCTGGTTTAGGTATTAGGGTGATGTTGGCTTCATAAAAGCTGTTTGGGAGTGTTTCCGTTTGTTCAATTTCATGAAAGAGTCTTGCCAGGATTGGTAGTAGTTCCTCTTGGAAAGTTTGAAAGAATTCATTAGTGAATCCATCTGGGCCTGGGCTTTAGTTTTTGGGCAGACTTTTGATTACCATTTTTATTTCATCAATGGTGATGGGGGTGTTTAGATATGCTACATCCTCTTCCTTCAACCGTGGAAGATTACAAGAGTTCAAGAATTTATCCATTTCTTCCAGGTTCTCATTTTTAGTGGCATAGAGTTTTTCAAAGTAGTTTCTGATTACCCTTTGAATCTCTGTCATATCAGTAGTGATCTCTCCTTTTTCATTCCTAATACGAGTTATCAAGTTTCTCTCTCTCTCTTTCTTTGTTCGGTTTGCCAGTGGTCTATCAATCTTGTTTATTTTTTCGAAGAACCAACTTCTGCTTTCGTTGATCTTTCGGATTGTTTTTTGGGTTTCCACTTCGTTGATTTCTGCTCTCAGGTTTGTTATTTCCTTCTGTCTTCCTATTTTTGGGTCCTTTTGTTGAGCACTTTCTAGTTCTATATGCTGTGTCATTAAGCTACTCAGGTAAGCTCCTTCTTCCTTCCTGATGTGTGCTTGCAAAGCTATAAATTTTCCTCTCAGTACTGCTTTTGCTGTGTCCCATAAGTTCTGATAGTTTATGTCTTTATTGTCATTTGTTTCCAGGAACCTTTTGATTTCCTCCTTGATTTCATCTCGGACCCACTGGTTATTGAGCATGAGGCTGTTTAACTTCCAGGTGTTAAAGTTTTTCTTCTGAGTCCCTTTGGAGTTCACAAATAATTTCAGAGCCTTGTGGTCAGCGAAGGTAGTCTGCAAAATTTCTATCCTTTTGATCTTATGGAGGTATGTTTTATGTGCCAGCATGTAGTCTATCCTGGAGAATGTCCCATGTACATTGGAGAAGAATGTGTATCCAGGTTTCTGGGGATGGAGTGTCCTATATATATCCACTAGGCCTCTTTCTTCCATTTCTCTCCTCAGGTCTAGTATGTTCTTGTTGGGTTTCAGTCTGGTTGACCTATCCAGTGTTGACAAAGCAGTGTTGAGGTCCCCCACAATTATTGTGTTGTTATTGATATTGTTTTTCAGATTTGTCAACAGTTGTTTTAAATATTTTTCTGGCCCCTCATTTGGTGCATATATGTTTAGGAGAGTTATTTCTTCCTGCTCTACATACCCCTTGATTAATATAAAATGTCCATCTTTGTCCCTTACAACCTTCCTGAGTATAAAGTTTGCATTATCTGATATTAGTATGGCCACTCCAGCTTTTTTATGGGTGTTGTTTGCTTGGATAACTTTTCTCCAGCCTTTTATTTTGAGTCTATGTTTGTTCTGACTATTCAGGTGCGTTTCTTGTAGGCAGCAGAAGGTTGGATTGAGTTTTTTGATCCATTTAGCCACTCTGTGTCTCTTAACTGGTGCATTTAGTCCATTGACATTGAGAGAAAGAATTGTCCTGGGATTTAACGCCATCTTTATTTCAAAATTTGGTGTGTCTTTTGGTTAGTCTTGTTTTGAATTAGGTCTTTCAGTTTTTCTCTTAAAACTGGTTTTGAGTCTGAAAGTTTCTGAGCTGTTTTTTGTCTGTGAAACCATGTATTCTTCCGTCAAACCGGAAAGTGAGTTTTGCTGGGTACAGTATTCTAGGTGAAGCATTCATTTCATTCAGTCTTGTCACAATATCCCACCGGTGCTTTCTGGCATTGAGTGTTTCTGGTGACAGGTCTGCTGTAAATCTCAAGGATGCTTGCTTGAATGTAATTTCCCCTTTTGATCTTGCTGTTTTCAGAATTCTGTCTCTATCTGTGGGATTTGTCATTGTGACTAGGATGTGTCTTGGGGTGGTTTTTCTTGGGTCTCTTTTGGTTGGTACTCTTCGAGCATGCAGGATTTGATCACATATATTCTTTAGCTCTGGGAGTTTCTCTTTAATGATGTTCTTGACTGTTGATTCTTCCTGGAAATTTTCTTCCTGGGTCTCTGGGACTCCAATGATTCTTAAGTTGTTTCTGTTGATCTTATCATAGACTTCTATTTTCATCTGTTCCCATTCTTTGACTAATTTTTCCATTGTCTGTTCATTTGTTTTAAGTTTTTTTCCAATCTCTCCTGTTGTATGGAATTGTTGTGTATCTCATCTTCCACAGCACCAAGTCTATTCTCAGCTTCTGATACCCTGTCCCAGAGCTTATCCATTTTGTCATTCACTTCGTTTACTGTTTTTTTCAGGCCTGTTATTTGACATGTTATTTCAGTTTGGAGTTTTGTGATTTCTGTCTTCATATTTTCTTTATTCTTATTAGTGTTCTGTTCTACTCTATTCATGGTTTCTTTGAGTTCTTTGAGAATATTCCATATTGCTACTCTAAAGTCCTTTTCTGAGAGATTGATTAGTTGGTTGGTCATTAACTGGTCATCAGAATTGTCATCTTCATTCTCTATGTCTGATGCTGGCCTGCGTTGTTTCCCCATTGTCACACTTGTATTGTGGGTTTTTCTACGTGTTGCGGTGGTATTCATTGGTTATATGATGCAGGCAACACACTTCTCTGGCTCCGCCCTTTCTGGATGGGCCGACTTGCCTCCAAGGTAGGGGAGTCCTCCGTGGATGAAGCCTCACACAGGATCAAATCTTAGGCCCGAGCACGCAGCAGAGTAGACAGTCTGGAGAGAAATTCTTGCTTCTGTGATCCAGCACAGTTCTTAGTGTGGTTTTTTTCTTCTTGTGATGGTGTTCTTTTTTTTAGAAAGAGCGCACGGCTGCGTAGCGAAGTGGAGCTAAGTGCCTTCTGGAGCCTCTTTTCAGCCCACTCTCAGGAGGTTCACGCAACAGTATAGCAGAGAGACACACACGCAGCACTCACAGTTTTTCACAGTCAGGCCCCACTGGTCAGGCGTAGTTTTCACTCGCTCGCTGGGCAGCTTCAGAATGCTGTATTTTTGGGGTTCACTTCCCAGGACTCTGAGGAGAGTCACTGGCTCGCTGGGAAGCTTCCTAATGTAGTTTCTTTGGGGTTCGCTTCCCAGGGCTCGGAGAGCTTCCAGAGTTCAGGAAAGACAGAGAAGAGTAGGACAGGGCTCCCTTCAGGTGCTCAGTTTCTGGCTCGCTGGGTAGCTTCCGAATGTAGTTTCTTTGGGGTTCGCTTCCCAGGGCTCTGAGGAGAGCTTCCAGAGTTCAGGAAAGAGTGAGAAGAGTAGGACAGGGCTCCCTTCAGGTGCTCAGTTCCTCAGAAGAAGCACAGCCCGGTGGGGACTCTGCAGGTAGAGCAATCAGCACTCTGCCTGGAAACCCCCACATGCAGCCATTTCTCACTCACCCCCTCTATGATTTTCTTTGTGACATCAATCTGATCAAACTTCAGTTCCGATGGTATTTGAGCATATTGGAGCACATGCAGGCATCCTACCCCATATCTTTCTTCTTTCAGAAGCCAGGAAGCTTAATATTCCTAAAAGTAACAGTATCTGCAATATTGTTTTGAATTTCTGGACTTCATTTGTTTGATGGAACACACCAATTTAGCATAACGGACAGCTAACAAGAAGAGCTTACTAAATCTTCTGCCATTATATTAATGACTTTATTGGAGACACAATACTTTTTACAAATGTGTTTGCTACTGTACTTTTTTCTTTCTTTAAAATTCTTCCTTTTTGGGGCCGGAGTGATTGTACAAGCCATAAGGTGTCTGCCTTGCCCATGCTAGCCTAGGACAGAGTGCAGTTTGATCCCCTGGTGTCCCATATGGTCCCCCAAGCCAGGAGCGATTTCTAAGTACAGAACCAGAAGATCGCCAGGTGTGGCCCAAAAAGAAAAAAAATGTTCTTTCTTTCTATTCTTTTTTAAATAATAACTTCGCTCTCACTTATCTGGAAACAAATGTATTATGTGCAACTTTCTCAACTATGTGATGCATTTTCTTTAAAAAAGTTTAAAAAAAAAGGCTTCAAAGTCATCATTACTGTCCTTCTGAAAATGGCAGGGCAGAGCTATTTTGTGCTAGTACTCAATTTTATTTTTTTTTGAGGGGGTGGGCATACCTGGAAGTGCTCAGAAGTCACCCTTGTTAGGATCAGGGACCATATGGAGTACCAGGGGTCAAATCTGAGTTGTCTGTCTACAAGGCAAACATCTATCTATCTATCTATCTATCTATCTATCTATCTATCTATCTATCTATCTATCTATCTATCTTTATATCTATCTATCTAGTCATGTATAATATCTTCCTTATAGACTAATTCTCATAAGAATAGGAACATTTATTTTCTTTACTACTCTTTCTCCAACCTCTATAACAGTGTCTGGACTATAGTAAGTACTTTAAATTACTAGTATAGAAAATTTGTTCTATGGAGCAACACTTATGTGAGAAACAGAGGTAAGTTTTTACTAATTAAACTGTTTCTACTATTAAGAAATTGGATTGGGGAGATAGTACAGCAGGTACTATCTCTCCTGGCCCCAAATACTTCTTTGTATTAAAATAAATAAATATTATAATAATGGCAGGGCAAAAGAGACATTACAGTGGGTAGGCCACTGGTTTTGCATATGACTAACCTGGATTCTATCACTAGCACCACATACAGTTCTCTTATCCCTACCTGGAGAGATCCCTGAACACAGCTAGTTGTGGTCCTCACCTACCTCACCCTCCACCCTCTCCACATATTGGCAAAGACCAAGAGGAGTGAAAGGTATAAGAAGTATATATAAAAAAAAGTGGAGCCGGATGAATAGTACAGTGGGTAGGGTGCTTCCCTTACAAGCAGCTGACCCTGGTTGGATCCCTGGCATCCTATATGGTCGCCAGTACACTGTTTGTAGAGATTCCTGAGTGCAGAGCCAGGAGTAACTCCTGGGAATCTCT
The DNA here is from genome assembly GCF_024139225.1 of Suncus etruscus. Lineage (NCBI taxonomy): Eukaryota > Metazoa > Chordata > Mammalia > Eulipotyphla > Soricidae > Suncus > Suncus etruscus. The sequence goes on along the minus strand of NC_064863.1, from coordinate 67,603,544 downwards.
GGGTGTGGCCCCAAAACTAAAACAAAACTTAAAGAAAAATAAAAAGCAAGATAATGTCTCTGTTTCAGGATAGGGGTACATCTGTTGGTACTCAAGAGACCATGTAGTAATGAGATGCAGCAGACTGCATGCAAAGTATCCCTGTAACTGAACCATTCTCTCTGACCCCAAAAACAGAGTCTTTAAGGCTTCTTCATTTACAGAACAATGCTAGCAATCTCAGGCCAACTTCTACTTCTCTTAAATGGTCTCATTGTCAAAAATCTCTTTTTTGAGTCACAAAATATGTACTTACTATCTCTCTGTATTGCTGAAAATGATGGATGAGTTTAACATCTTGCTGGTTATTCTATGAGTCTCTGCAACCCAAGTTCAAGTTTTACTTGCTGATTTTATTTTTGGGGTTTCTGGATAAGACTAGAGAAGGGACAAATTGAGTCTCTTAAACAATAGACAAGTAGCATGTACAGGTTTGTTGTGCACAGTGGTCTACCACTTCTCCATAGAGCTACAGGAAATCCCCGTTTTAGAATAAGAGGTGTGAAGCAAGAATTGGAGCTTAATGGCCACCAGAATTTATGCATATAATTTAGCTGCTTAGAACAGAGTCTAGCCACTACAGATGGGATTGGTTTACATAGAACAAACCTCACTATTCCCTGAGGACTTAGGGTCTCAGCATTTTTAAAAAGACAGATTTGGAGGGGCAGGAGTGGTGACACAAGCAGTATGGAGTCTGTCTTGCCCACACTAGCCTAGGACAGACTATCGTTTGATCCCCCAGCGTCCCATATGGTCCTCCAAGCCAGGAGCGATTACTGAGCACATAGCCAGGAGTAATCCCTGAGCGTCATCGGTATGGCCCCCAAACAAACAAGCAAACAAAGCAATGTTTTAGGACATGTTCCTTTTTTAGATCATTAATTAAAAATAAAAAAGAAAAATTTAAAAAATTACCCATCACTCTTTATTTTTTCAGCAATTAAATTTAATTTGAACATTTCATTCCTTTTTTGGGGGGTTGGGTCACTTCCGGTAGCTCTCAGGGGTTACTCTTAGGTCTGTGCTCAGAAATTACTCCTGGCAGGCACGGAGATATGGTATACGGGGATTCGAACCACTGACAGTCCTGGATCTGGCAAAAGCCCTGGCGCTGTGCTACCGCTGCAGCCCCAATTTGAATATTTCTTATAAATACAAAGCCAAGATAAAAAAAAAATCTCCTCAATATGATACCAAAGTTCCTTCCGTTAGGTCAGTTGGGCAGCAGGTGGGATTTGGCTTAGAGTTTTTTCCTTTGTATAAATAGATAGTGTGCGTCCTTTCTTCCAAAGATTTCTTTTTTTTTTTAATTAATAATTTTTATTTTGACCTGTCTTTTGCTTGTTTAAATCCCCCCCCCTTTTTTTTCCTTTTTATTTTCTTCTTTTTTTTTTCTCTAACCTTCAAACAGAACCACATGAACCATATTGTTCTGCCTCACAATTGAGGGGGAAATAATGGAGGGCACCAAGGCCAGTCATATGAATATTGAGTAGAAATAAACTTAAACAACAAACCCAAAGCCAATTACAACAGAATTGATACCCAATCTACAACAAGCTAGACACAGAAGGACCACCTATACTAGCAGCTTAGGGGGCAAAGGAGAAATGATATGGAATGCATGCTGAGAACAGGGGTGGAGGGAGGACAACATTGGTGGTGGGAATACCCTGATTCAATGTCACTATGTACCTAAAATTCTACTGTGAATGATTTGTGACACAACCTGATGGTGGTTAGGAATTGCTCATGGCTCTGTGCTCTTAGGTCCATCCTGATAGTGCTTAGTTGATCACATGGCATGTCAGGGACAGAGCCAGGATAATGTTATGCAAAGCAAGTGCCTCAATCTTGTACTATCTTTCTGGCTCAAATTTTTTATTTTTTTCTTCTTTTTTAAAAATTTTTATTTTTTAATTTATTTTATCTCAGCTTCAGCCCTCACCAGGGGAGGAGAAGGAGAGAGAGAGGGGTGGGGAAGGAGAAGGAGAAAGAGGTGTGGGGGGAGAGTAAGGGAGAGAGAGGGAGAGAGAGAGCCTCTGAGCAGGGAAGGAGAGCTTGATTTGTTTTATTTTAATTAACATATTTAAGTACTATGATTACAAACATATTTGTAGTTGGATTTCAGTTATAATAAAAGAACACCCCTTTCACCAGTGCAACATTCCCACCACCAATGGCCCCCATCTTCCTCATCTTCCCCCAATTGCTTGTATTTGAGACAGTAATTTTATTTCTCTCATTCACTACCATTGTCATGATATTTGTCAGTGTATTTATTATTCTAATGGAACTCACCACTCTTTGTGGTAAACCTCATACAGTGTGCTGGTCCTACCAGCCCTTAACTATATTGTCTCTGTGTATTATTACAATAATGTCTTATATATTTTTTAAATTCCATAGATGAGTAAGCCTATTCTGTGCCTATCTCTCTCCCTCTGACTTGTTTTACTCAGCATAATAGTTTCCAGTTCCAAGAAAATTTCATGACTTCATTTTCTTGACGGTTGCATAATATTACATTGTATATATGTACCACAGTTTCTTTAGCCACTCATCTGTTGTCAGGCATCTGGGTTGTTTCCAGATGTTTCTGGCTATTGTAAACAGTGCTGCAATGAATATAGTGTAGAGAATGCATTTTTGTATTGTGTTTTTGTGTTTCTAGGGTATATCGTAGGAGTGGTTTAGCTGGATCCTATGGGAGCTCAATTTCCAGTGTTTTGAGGAATCTCCATGTTGTTTTCCATAAAGGTTGGACTAGATGGCATTCCCACTAGCAGTGAATAAGAGTTCCTTTCTCCTCGCATGCCTGCCAGCACTGATTGTTCTTATTCTTTGTGATGTGTGCCAGCCTCTGTAGCATGAGATGGTACCTCATCGTTGTTTTGATTTGCAACTCCCTGATGCTAATGATGGGGAGTATTTTTTTTTTTTTTTTGGTTTTTGGGCCACACCCGTTTGACGCTCAGGGGTTACTCCTGGCTATGTGCTCAGAAATCGCCCCTGGCTTGGGGGAACCATATGGGACGCCGGGGGATCGAACCGCTGTCCGTTCCTTGGCTAGCGCTTGTAAGGCAGGCACCTTACCTCCAGCGCCACCGCCCGGCCCCATGGGGAGTATTTTTAGGTATCTTTCAGGCATTTGTATTTCTTCTTTGAGGAATTGTCTGTTCATTTCTCCTCTCCAATTTTTTATGGGGTTAGATGGGGTTTTTTTTCTTGTTAAGTTCTGTCAGTACCTTGTATCTTAGATATTAGCCCCTTAACTGATGGATATTGGGTGAATAGTACCTCCCAGTCTGTGGGTGGCCTTTGTATCCTAGTCGCTCTTTCCTTTGAGGTACAGAAGCTTCTCAGTTTAATATAGTCCCATCTGTTTATCTCTACTTCCACTTGTTTGGACAGTGCTGTTCCTTCTTAAAGATGCCTTTGGTCTCAATGTAATGGAGCATTTACCTATGTGTTTTTCTATATAATTTATGGTTGTAGGTCTGATATCAAGGTCTTTAATCCATTTGGATTTGCCATTTGTGCATGGAATAAGATGAAGATCCAATTTTACTTTTTTTTTGCATGTGGCTGACAATTTGTCTCAACACCACTTGTTAAAGAGGCTTTTCTTGCTCCATGTTGTGTTACTTGCCCTTTATCTAAGATAAATTGATTGTATTTCAGGGGGACATTCCACTAATTTAAGGCTCTGTCTTTATTCTAATATCATGCTGTTTTTTTTAATGACTATTGCTTTGTAGTACATTTTAAAGTAGGGAAAAGTGATGCCTCCCATATTCTTTTTCTTTAGGGTTGCTTTAGTTATTCGTGGGTGTTTTTTTTTTTTTTTGGTTTGGTTTTTGGGTCACACCCGGCAGTGCTCAGGGGTTACTCCTGGCTCCATGCTCAGAAATCACTCCTGGCAGGCACGGGGGACCATATGGGATGCCAGGATTTGAACCAATGACCTTCTGCATGAAAGGCAAATAAATACCTTACCTTCGTGCTATCTCTCCGACCCCTATTCGTGGGTGTTTATTGTTCCAAATGAATTTCAGGAATGTTTGATTCACTTCTTTGAAGAATGTCATAGGTATCTTTAGAGGAATTGCTTTAAATATGTACAAAGCTTTGGAGAGTGTTGCCTTTTTAATGATGTTAATCTTCCCAATCCTTGAACATGGTATGTGTCTCCATTTCCTTTTGACCTCTTTTAATTTTTGAAGCAGGTTTTGTAATTTTCTTTGTATCAGTGGAGTCACTTCTTTAGCTGACTCCAAGGTATTTCAGATTGTGTAGCACTAATGTAAATGGGATTTTACATTTCCTATCTATCATGTGTGTATAAGAAGGCATTTGATATTTTTTTCTTGTTTATTTTGTAGCCTGCCACTTTGCTATATGAATCTATTGTTTCTAAAGGTGTTTTGGTATAGTCTTTAGGGTTTTATAAATATAGTACCATGTCATCTGCAAATAGTGAGAGCTTGACTTCTTCCTTTCCTATCTGGATGTCCTTGATATTTTTTTTCTTCCCTAATTGCTATGGCAAGTACTTCTAGTACTATGTTGAATAAGAGTGGTGAGAGGGGGTAGCCTTGTCTTGTAACAGATTTTAGAGAAAAGGCTTTAATTTATCCCATTGAGAGTAATATTTGCCATTGAATTGTGGTAGATGGCCTTGATTATATTGAGAAAAGTTCCTTCCATTCCTATCTTATTGGAGTTTTATCATGAATGGGTGTTGATCCTTATAGAATGCTTTCTACACATATATTGATATGCTCAAATGGTTTTTATTTTTCCTTTTGTTGATATAGTGATCCACTTCTTTGAAGAATGTCATAGGTATCTTTAAAGAAGTTGCATTAAATCTGTACAAAGCTTTGGGAAGTTATGCCATTTTAATTATGTTAATCCTCCCAATCCTTGAACAGGTATGTGTCTCTATTTCCTTTTGTCTTCTTTTATTTCTTGAAGCAGGGCTTGGTAGTTTTCTTTGTATATGTCCTTGACCTCTTTAATTAAGTTGACTCAAAGGTATTTCAGTTTGTGTAGCACTAATGTGAGTGGAATTTTTTTTAATGTCCAATTTTGTTGATTGATTGATATATGTTAAATCATATTTGCTTTCCTGGAAAGAAACCTACTTGGTCATGGTGTATGATCTTCTTGATGATGTGTTGAATCCTATTTGCCAGAATTTTGTTGAGGATATTTGCATTGTGTTCATCAGGGATATTGGTTTGTAGTTTTCTCTTTTTTTGCAGCATATCTGTCTGAATTTCGATCAGGATGATGTTAGCTTCATAAAAACTATTTGGGAGTGTTATTGTTTCTTCAATTTCCTGAAAGAGCCTGAAAAGGATTGGTAGTAGCTCCTCTTGAAAGGAAAAAAAAAAAATGAAAGAATTCATTAGTGAATCTATCTGGGCCTGGGCTTTTGTCTTTCAGAAGACTTTTGATTACCATTTTAATTTCCTCAGAAGTGATGGGTCTGTTTAGATATGCTAGCTCATCCGGATTCAACTGTGGAAGATTATAAGAGTCCAAGAATTTATCTATTTTTTTCAGGTTCTCATGTTTTATAACATAGAGTTTCTGAAAGTAGTCTCTGATTTCCTTTGGAACTCTGTTTTATCTGTAGTAATCTCCAACTTTTTCTTTCAAATCTTATTTACTAAGTCCCCCCCCCCTTTTTTTGTGAGTTTTGCTAGTGGTTTATCAAGCTATATTTATTTTTTTTTCAAGGAACCAACTTTTGCTTTTGTTGATCTTTTGGATTATTCTTTGTATTTCCACTGCATTGACTTCTGCTCTAATCTTTGTTATTTCCTTCTGCCTATTTTTGATTCATTTTATTGATCATTTTCTAATTTTACAAGCTGTTTCATTAAGCTATTTATGTAGGCCACTTCTTCCTTCCTGACGTGTTTGAAAAGCTATAAATTTTCCTCTTAGTACTGCTTTTGCTGGGTCCCACAAATTCTGATAATTTGTGTCTTCAGTTTCATTTGTTTCCAGGAATCTTTTGATTTCATATTTGATTTCACCTCTGACCCATTTGTTGTTCAGTAGTAAGATGTTTAATCTCATGTTTTACAGTTTTTCTTCTGTGACCTTCATAGTTCACTTCTAATTTCAGTACCTTGTGATCTGAGAAGGTAGTCTGTACAATTTCTATTCTCTTGATTTTATGGAGGTATGTTTTATGGGCCAGCAGGTGATCTATCCTGAGAATGATTCATGTGCATTGGAAAGAATGTGTATCCAGTTTTCTGTGGAGTGCCATATATATACTTTATATATATAAAACTTTTTAAAGAGAGTTGTTTGCTTGGATGATTGTCCTCCAACCTTTGATTTTGAGTGTTTATTCTTACTATTCAGATATGTTTCTTGTAAGCAGAAGTATGTCAGGTTCAGCTTTTTGATCCATTTTGCCACTCCATGTCTCCTAACTGGTGCATTTAGTCCATTGACATTGAAAGAGATCATTGTTACGGGATTTAATGTCATCTTTATGTAGGAGTTTTGTGTGTATTTTGGTCTGTCTTGTCTTAAAGTAGACCTTTCAGTTTGTCATTTAAGGCTGGTTTTGAGTTTGTAAAGTTTCTGAGCTCTGATTTATCCATGAAACTATGTATTTAAAAACTCTCTTTAAAAAAATCTCACTTTTATTCAAAGCTGAAAGTGAGTCTGGCTGGGTGCAGTATTCTAGGTGAAACATTTATTTCATTGAGTTTTGTCACTATATCCCACCACTACCTTCTGGCCTTGAGGGTTTGTGTGTGTGTGTGTGTGTGTGTGTGTGTGTGTGTGTGTGTGTGTGTGTGTGTGTGTGACAGGTCTGCTGCAAATCTTAAGGATGCTCCTTTGAATGTAATTTCCCTTTTTGATCTTTCAGTATTTTATCCCTATCTGTGGGTTTTTATAATTGTGACTAGGATGTGTCTTGGAGTGCTTTTTTTGGGGTGGGGGCAGTCTCTTTTAGCTGCTACTCTTCAGGCATTCAGAATTTGATTGCTTGCAGTTTTTAGCTCTGGGAGTTTCTCTGCAATAGAGTCCTTGATTGTTGATTCTTCCTGGGGATTTTATTCCTGGGTCTCTGGGACTCCAATGATTCGTATATTGTTTCTGTTGATTTTATCAAAGACTTCTATTTTTATTTGCTCATATTCTTTGAGGATTTTTTCCACTGTCTGATTGTTTTAAGGCTCTTTTCCATTCTCTTTTGTTGTATGGAGTTGTTATGCACCTCATCTTCCAATTCACTGATTTGGTCCTCAAATACTATTACTCTGTTGGAGAGGCTTTCCATTGGTTTTTCATTCCGCCTACCATGTTTTTCAGTTCTGTTATGTCAGTTTGGAGTTTTCTGATTTCTAGTTTCATATCCTCTTGATTCTTATTTGTGATCTGTTCAGCTCAATCTATGCCTTTTTTCTTCTCTAAACTCCTTATCTGAGAGGATAACTAGGTGGTTGGCTCTTTTAGTATCATCAGAGCTGCCATCTTTATTTTCTATACATGGTGTTGGCCTCCTTTGCTTCCCCATTGTCATTTCTGTAGTATTATGTTTTCTGCATGTTGTGCTATGGTTCATTGACTAGGAGATGTGCATGGCCGTGGAGTGAAGCAAAGTAGCTGGGCTCCTGTGGTTCCACTCTTTTTGGTTGGTGCCAGCTCACCTCTGACCATGTGGCTTCCACAGATGCTTCTGGGCGGGGTTGGCACCAAAACCCACTGCTGTGAATTCAGGAAGCAACAGCTTGAAAGGTGGTTGGCTACAATCAGGCTCCCTCTCTTTGATTTATTTATACTGATTATGAGCACCACACCTGGTGCTCCCTGTTCAGAAGACCAAATAGTGCAGGGATTGAACCAAGATTTTTTCATGAAATTCATGGACTTTAGATCTATCTCCCTGGCCCTTACATATTATTTTGATCCTCTGGGTTGCTGGGAATTTTATTTTTCTAAGATCTCCTTCTTAATACCTGTTGTTCAAAAATATTAGATGCATTTCCTTAGCTCTTTGACTTGAAGATAGAAATTAAATGAAATTTCCTGTTTGGGCATGAGGCCATAGAACAGTTTTTTGTTTATGTTTCCCATATCTGAGATCTCTTCAAAGATAATCTCTTCAGAGCTATCCAGTTGACTGTTCAACATATTTCTCTCATGAGCAGGAGATGACATTTTAGTATATGTAGGCTTGAAAATGCTGTGCAGAGTTCTTATACTTTAATATAATTCTTGAATATGCTTTCCAGAGCAAGCATACATATCTGCAAAGATTATTATGGCTAAGAAGAATTCTTCCTTCCTTCTTTCCTTTCCTTTAAAAAGCACTATTCTAAACTTAGTTGAAATAGTCCTAGTCATGAAGAGACTCAGTAGTGTATGAAGTTTACAAATGTTGAAAGCTTGAGAAAATACAAAATGTATAATATTGTTTCTTCAAATTTTATCACAACATGATTTATGCTGAATTAGCATATTTTTATACTTCAATCTCAAATCTTAATGACAAACCCACAGAGTTGATCAGGGTGTAGCCTTTTAAGAGTTATATTGGAAGTTACCATTTTTACAGTTCTTCAACATTTATTTTTAGAACAATAAATGATACATATTGGTCATGATATATATAAATTACTTATTTATTCATTTTTCAAGTTATTGAGTATTTATTGAGTGCTTATTATATCCGAAGAACTGAATTGAAATTAATATCTATTTTTAAAATTACACCTCTAATTGCTATTTGATGTCATGGAAAACTTAGTTGGCTGAATTGGAGCATATACATGCAGACACTGTACTAATTTGATCAGGTTGCATTTCCTGTGGTCTATTTTCTTCTTCTACATTAGCCAATAATAACTTATCTTAAGATTTTTGCTTTATGTAAGCATTTCTGACTGCGAGTGATATGCAAGTATTTAGAATTTTAAGACAGACACTTCCTCTAAGTTTCCTTATTTATTAAAAAAGAGAAGATAATTTAAGACTTTTGCACTTAGCCATCTAGGATTTTATGATGTTAGTTTATAAATGCTGACTGTAAGGGAAAATATTTTTTGCAAACAAAGTTCTATGGAGATACCAGTAAAACTATGCAGGAAAAAGTATCCTCTGTATTTTAGTTCCTCTGCAATTTCTATTTTATTTGCTTCTAGCACCCATATGTTCTATAAAAACACTAATATATCAGCCCCCCCAAGTGCAAGAAAAAAGAGTACAAGTTATAGTTCTGAAACTCAATATCTACTTTATTAGGTATATTATTTTTTTTCTCCAGGCTCAAGATTGCTTATCTATGAAAATGGATGGACACAGCACTTTCCTCATGAATTGTGATGATTAAAATATTGAAAAATGATGCACTTAACACATATAAACATACATTAGAGATTAGCAAACATTACTTTTTTGTTTATCAAATAATGACACTCAAGAAGAAGCACAACCACTGCCTAGTATAATAATCATTTCATAAAAGAAACAACATAGCCTCATCTAAGAGGTAAGGTTTGACCTAAGTGGTAGTTTAAAATTTGGTGGTATTTCTACATTGCCATTGTTGTTCATTTCACTTTTTTTTTTTTTTTGTGGGAGAGAAAAGAATGGATCAAGAGTGATATAGTGTGAGGAATTGCAATAATATATGCAAGGCAAATATTTTGCCACTGGGCCCGGAGAGATAGCACAGCGGCGTTTGCCTTGCAAGCAGCCAATCCAGGACCAAAGGTGGTTGGTTCGAATCCCGGTGTCCCATATGGTCCCCCGTGCCTGCCAGGAGCTATTTCTGAGCAGACAGCCAGGAGTAACCCCTGAGCATCGCCTGGTGTGGCCCAAAAACCAAAAAAAAACAAAAAAAAATATTTTGCCACTGAGTCATATTCCTGGTCTCATATTTCTTCATAAGTAAATAAAAACTTCATTTTGTTTTTATTTTATTTTATTTTGGTTTTTGGGCTATACCAGGGGACGCTCAGGGGTTACTCCTGGCTATGCGCTCAGTAATAGCTCCTGGCTTGGGGGACCATATGGGAGGCCAGGTAATCGAACTGTGGTCCATCCTAGGTCAGCCATGTGCAAGGCAAACACCCTACCGCTGCACCACTGCTCTGGTCCCTATTTTATTTTTTATATATATTGGAACCAGGATCTTACAGACACCAGACAAGTGTTCTAACACAGAACCACACCCCCTGGTTCAGAAAACTTCTGCTTAGGCCAGTTTTAATCTGCACACTCGTGTTCAGATAACATTGCAAGTGACTTTACAGTTCTCTTTTTCCATTAATATGTGCCTACCACTGCCTTGAAACCCAATTTTTCTTTCTTTCTTTTTATTTTTATTACAGTTTACTGACTAATGTATTCATTCTTTACAAGAATAAAGTCTAAATATTGGAAATTTGTCTAAATAAATTATATTAATAGACTTTCAGACCACATGTCATCTGTCAAGGAAATAATTTAATTGTCCTTAACAGCACTTTTAACCCATAGCTGATTGTTCCTATACACACCTATTCTTTAGGTTTAGCCTTCAGCTTGCTACAGGCAGAATGGGTCTTTAAATGGTTCTCTCAGTAGCATCTGCTTACCACACTTAACTTCAGTATCAATCATTATAACTTAAAGTAGATCAGAAGGTCTTTCTAAATTTTCTTTAATTTATGCCTCTTCTCTGGATTAAAGTCAGTCATCCCTACAAAGTCTGTGTCTTGTCACGAGCCTCAAGAAAAGAGAAATTGAGAGTTTTTTTTCCCCAGGATTAATATGACAGGAACACTGTACTCCCAATGAGCCACTGGGTAGAACTAAATCCTCTACTAAATGTAGAGTTCTTTACAACAATGGAAAAAAAAATATTTGTCAGTGTCACAAAATGGCCTTCTGTTCCCCACATCCCAGGTAAACGCACAGTGAGGCAAAGAGTGAGTCCAGGGCCAGAGTAAAGGTCTTAAATCTGACTAACTAACCCACTGTGGAAAGTAGTTCATTTCCCTAAACTTTAATTTTCTATAGATTGAGATTAGGAATTAGACCTAGTTGAATTAGCTCAAAGAATCAAAGCTCATGCTTTGTAAGCCTTCAATACGGGGATCAGGACAGAAGCAATAGCACATCGATAGAGCGTTTGCCTTGCACATGGCCAACCCAGGACAGACTCATTCGATTCTCCGTTGCCCGTATGCTCCCCCAAGCGGGCCAGGAGCAATTTCTGAGCGCAGAGCCAGAAGTAACCCCTGAAAGCCGCTGGGTGTAACCTCAAAACCAAATAAAATAAAATAAAATAAAATTACAGGGGTCAGTTTTGGGCACTGAATCTATACCCAAGACAGAGCTAGGAACATCCTTAGTACCTGTGGTATGACCCCAAAACCACAAGACTAAAAAGCAGTTTTTAAATAAAAAAGAATAGTATTTAATCTTTTTGTTATTGTTGCTTTTGTGCCACATCTGATGGTGCTCAGGGCTTACTCCTGGCTAAGGCTCACTGATCACTTTTTGGAGGACCTGGGAATTATATAGGGTGCTGGAATGAACCAGGGTTGGCCACTTCCAAGATGTGCCCTACCCACTGTACTAATGCAAATGTCCCTAAAAAATAATTTAAATCACAGGCTTGTTATGAGAATTTGAAATAAATCAACTCGCAAATATTTTAGCACAGTGCTGCTTCTGGTAAACATTCAGTACATATTAGCTTTGTTATTTTTTGCCGTCTATAACTGGATGTGCCCACTTTGCTGCTAGCTTCATTAAGCACTTAATACTGAGTACATTTACTGTTTCAGTCAGGACATACTCTGAAATCACAAAATATGCAAACTCAGGTCCAGGTCTGAACAAATGCAAGGCATATCTTGGAGTTCCCCTTATACTTATTGTTTCACACAAATATTCTGGCTTTTACAGAACTTTATTTTACTTCCTCAAATTACCTCTCACTTCTCTTTTGCTGCTGTTGTCAGTTCCAACTCATTTAGATTGTTTTGAAGACCGAACTCTATGTTTCCTTTGAGTTTTGTTTTTATTTTTATTTTAAGGTTTGGTATTATGATTGATAGCACATTCTTTAACTTCCAGTAAGGATGCCTAGTATATAAAATATCTTGATTTACATTGACTTACATCTCAGCAGTCATGCTTGACTAAGTTTCTTGAAGTTGTCAGAGGTCACTATCACAGTTCTTAATTATCCATATAAATAAAATGGGCTTGTGGGTACAGATAACAGAAGATTATAGATTCTAAAATGATAGTTAACCATGCAGCAGAGCCATATCCAATGACAAGACATTATGATTAAAGGAATTTAGCTTGTACACAATCTCCTTGAAACCCTATTCTTTGACATAGATATTTGATATTTTTATAATTTTATGTAGTGTGTTAAGAAATTTTAGCTTTGAATTATAATTTTCTCAGGAGTCTGTTCTGCAATCTTACAATAAAAATTAAAAATTCTAAGTTGGTTCTGTCTGGGCAAGCAGGTGACCAAACAATGCGTTATATGATTAATCTCTAATGTAGTTAACACAGAATGATAAGTATGCTTTTATCTTGCTTCTTATTCCTAAAGCTAGCTTCAATCTATGAACAAGGAAACAGTGGTGCCTAAAGCTGCCTTGTTTTAACAGTGGAACACAGGATTTCTAGATATATCTTTTTGGTATTGTCTTTGTTACCTTTTACTGTTGGTTTTATTTTATTTTATTTTATTTTATTTTGCCACACCCAGTCACACTCAGGGGTTACTCCTGTCTCTTAGGAATTGCCCCTGGCAGGGCCGGAGAGAAAGCACAACAGCTTTTGCCTTGCAAGCAGCTGACCCAGGACCTAAGGTGGTTGGTTCGAATCCTGGCATCCCATATGGTCCCTCGCGAAAAAAAAAAAAAGAAATCGCCCCTGCCTTTAGAGGACCATATGGGAAACCTTGCATTCCTGCATGCAAGGCAAACATCCTACTGCTGTGCTATCACTTAGGCCCTAACTGTTGATTTTAGCACTTGAGGAAATACAAGATAAATCTCTTCTCTTTTGAGTGCTTGAAAAATTTTATTATATCCAACCTGGTGTTGCCAGCCCGGCTAAATTGCTTCAACCCTCTGAGTTTATTTATTGATTTTATTCTAGAAAAGGAGGAAATCAGATTATATGAGTAATAGTAGAAACTTTAATATTAGATAATTCTGTGAAAAATCTCTTTTGATGCTAGTATAGAATAATCCAACACAATTACCAAACATAATTTCAAACTTAATGTTCAAAGTATTTCTACTGGGCCATTGCTATTTTTATTTTAAAATGAGAAAACAAGGGATCAGAGACAAATAAATCATATCTTAAGTTTTTGGTATTGGCCCTCTACTCTAGGATTTCTTTTGATTCCAACTTATTTTCTTTGAAAAATTGCCTTTAAATTCTTGGATTTCATTGTCAACTGTAAAATAGGTTTAACTACAAAATCATATTAACCTTTAATTAGCAGATCATCCAATATGTTCTGTAGCCAGTGTCAGGAGATTTTGCCAGCATATTAAATTTCATTTTTTGAGAACTAGACCTAGGCTTATGAAAATATAGAAATATTTGGAAGTTTATAAGAAATTAGCAGTGAGGGGCTGGAGAGATAATATAGCCAGTAAAGTGTTTGCCTTACACACAGTGCACCTGATTTAGATCCCCAACACTGAATGTGATGTCCTGAACTTAGCAATTAGAGTCAAGAGTAGCTTTGAAAATTGCTGGGTGTGGTCCAAAAAACAAACAAAAAACAAATAAATAAAAAATGAAAAGAATTAGCACCAGAAAATGTATTATTATAACAATGATTATTCCTTTAGCGTTCGGACACAAGGACCTGCCTTGTACCACTGAGTTATTTTTACTTATATTTTTTCTCATTTATCGTAAGAACTCTGCGGAGTACCATTTAACATACATTACATTATTACTTCTCCTTGGGTTTTGTTTGATTTGGACCATACCTGGCTGATAGTGATGTCAACTAATGACTTGCCTGGCCTATGAGTAAAAAGACAGGAATTATAGACAAGTCTTCTAGGCTACAAGTTTTAGGTGCTTTCCATCTGCAGATATTTTCTAAAGTGTCTTTCAGGGCTCAAAATGCTCTTTTCAAAAATTATCAGTTGGGTTTGATTGAATATATTTAGGTTCTCTTAGAGATTCATATTTGGGAGGGCTAGGGGCCACACCCAATAGTGCTCAGGGTTTATACCTGGCTCCACTGGCTTGTGGCACCTTCTGAGGTTCCAGGGATCAGATCAAAGCTAGGCAGGCCACCTGCAAGGCAAATGCCCTATCCTCTCTTTTTGATTTGCCCTTCTTTGGCATTCATAGAGTTTAGACATTTAAGTTTTCCAGAAAATCCCCAAAAGGAAACATGCTTAATGATTTCCTTCCTAAGTCTTTTTATTTTTTTTTTAAATTTTTATTTTGACCATATTGGCTTACACATCTTTCACAGTAATATTTTAGATACATATTAACATTGAATCAGGGGAATTCCCATTACCAAATTTGTTCTCCCTCCACCCCCGTTCCCTTCCTGCAACCTATATCCCCCACCCTCACCTCAGGGCTGCTAGAATAAGTGGTCCTCTCTGTGTCTAGTTTACTACTTAGTGATCATATATCTGTTTGGTCCTGGTACCCTCCCTTGTTTCCCCCTCTATTTGAGAGGCGGAGCTAGATAGTTCAAGTTATGTGGTTTTGTTTGAAGGAAAGAAAAGCAATAGAATGGGGGAAAAAAATAAAATAAGCTGAAAATGGGCGGAGTCCTTTTAGAGGCTTTCAACCTCAGTTTGAGAGAGGACAGGAAAAAGGTAATTGAAACACCACAACAAAAAGAAATATCAAATAAAATATCCTGTGAATACTACAGCAATAAAGACAAGCACCACACAATAGTCTCGGTCCTGAAATAAAACCAAATAAAAGAAAGAGAAAGAGAAAATAAAATAAAATAAAATAGGGGGCCGGGCGGTGGCGCTGAAGGTAAGGTGCCTGCCTTGCCTGTGCTAGCCTTGGACGGACCGAGGTTCGATCCCCAGGTGTCCCATATGGTCCCCTAAGCCAGGAGCAACTTCTGAGCACATAGCCAGGAGTAACCCCTGAGCGTTACCGGGTGTGGCCCAAAACCCCCAAAAAATAAATAAATAAATAAATAAAATAAAATAATAAAATAAAATAAAATAAAATTGGAGACATCAAATTCAATATCTACACCAAAACAAAGAAGTCAAAAATAAATAAATAAGTAGATAAAAGGATTATTTTGTGCTTTTTTGTGCTTCCTAAGTCTTTTAAACTGACTTGTAGGTCTATTTATTTTCTTTTCTTGTTTTGGGGTCACACCTGGCAGTGCTCAGGGGTTACTCCTGGCTCTTCGCTCAGAAATCGCTCCTGGCAGGCTCGGGGGACCATATGGGATGTCAGGATTCGAACCACTGTCCTTCAGCATGCAAGGCAAACACCCTGCCTCCATGCTATCTCTCCACCCACCCCTTTTTTAAAATATGGAATGCTTCACGAATTTGTATGTTATTCTTGTGCAGGGGCCATGCTAATCTTCTTTCTATCCTTCCCATTTTAGTATATGTGCTGCCAAAGCGAGCACTTGTAGGTCTTTTTATCTAATTAAACACATTAATAACTCAGGGAACTGAATCCTGTGTAGAAACACCTCAGAGATATTGCTGATTTGATGCTAGACCACTATAAAGCAAACACCATAGTAAACATAGTAAAAACATAGTAAACATAGTTAAAAATTACAAGTTTTTAGGTTCTCTGGTGCATGTGAAATTCATATTTTCACTATTTTGTAGAGTGTGAAGTGTACAATAGCATTATGCCAGAACAACCATGTACATAGCTGGAAATGTGACTCAGTGGTACAACACAAATTTTGCATAAGTGAAGTCTGTGGTTCAATCCCTGGCACTAAAAATAAATAGATAAATGCGGTCAATTTATATAACTTAACTATAAAGTCCTTTATGGCCAAAATTTTCAGGAGAGATAATACAGCTCATCGGATGCTTTACCTTGCATGATCCCTAACTAGAGTCTAATCATATTGTCACCTTAAACACATCTAGAAGTGATCCTTGAGCATAGAGCTAGGAGTAAACCCTGAGGACTGCTTGTCATTACACAAAACAAACAAAAAAAGCTAACCATCATCAGATGAGTCTTAAATGAGTCATAATTATTTTGCCACAGACCTTCAATTTGTAAAATGCAATATGTGATGGGCTGGAGAGATAGTATGAAGGGGTAGTGTGGTTAAGGCAGTTACCTTGCATGTGACTAATTCCATTTTCCATATGGTTCCTGGTCACCAGCTGAAGTGGTCACTAAATATAGAATCCAGATTAAGCCTTAAGCTTCATATGGTGTATTCCAATCCAAACAAAAACAAAAACACAGCATCTAAGATAGCAATGAGGTAATAGCAAGAGATATACCTATAGAGGGATATTCTTTTTGTAAATTAGTACTTCCTGTCAGATGATATTAGAAAGCAATTTTGGAGACTGAAGAGATGGTTCGGTAGACTGAGTGTATATTTTACCTGTAGGAGGTCTAGATTTGATTTCTAACACCATGTGATATCCTAAGTACTGGATGTGGCCCAACACACAAATAACAAATATAAAGTAATTTCTGTAGAAAAGTTTGCTCTTTCCCCCAGATGCTAAAATTATATTTTCTCATGAGTTAAATAGTGGATTCTCATGAAAACAAATCTGGTCTTAAACAAATTTCCTACCTCTGACCGAAAGAACAGAATAATGTCATGAATTGCATTCATTAGAGCATTAGATAAAACAAGTATGGAATTATATAGACAAGTATTGTCTAGTCACACTCTGAAGGTAAGTACAAGAGAAAGTGCCCTTTCTTTCCACTAGATTTCTGCAATTTGGCATGCTGTACTTTTTAAAATTTTTATTTTACTTTCTTTTGGGTGGGATTGGGCCACACCCAGTTGACGCTCAGGGATTACTTTCTGGCTATGTGCTCAGAAATAACTCCTGGCGTGGGGGACCAAATGTGAAGGATAGAACTACAGTCCATCCTAGGTTCGTGCATGTAAGACAAATGCTTTATTGCTCTGATCCCTATTTTACTTTCATGTTAATATTATTTGGAAGGATGGTTTCAGGAATTTAACTCAGAACTTCACACATTCAAGGCAAGTGCTCTATCACTGAGTCACAGTCCTGGTCCATTTCATTCTTATTTTAGTGTGAAATAAAGAAACATTTTTGAGTTCTTAAAAATAAATAAATTCTTTAATTGGATCACTATAAGATACATAAAGTTGTTCATAATTGAGTTTCAGTCATATAATATACAACACCTTTCAATAATGCACAGTTCCCACTACCAATGTCCCAGTTTTTTTCCTTACCTCCCTCTTACCCTCTAGCCTGCCTCTAGCCTGTAGAGTAGACATTTTTCTTCCTTTACTTCCATTTTTTTCCTTTTAGATACTGATGTTTACAATATTATTACTAGTGATATATCATCTATATCACTTTCTCTCCTTTCAGCACCCAGTTTTTGTTAAGATTGATCATTTCCAACTATCATTGTTACAGTTGTTCTTTCTTTGCCCTAACTATACTCCCTCATTATTTGTGGCGAGCTTTCTACTATGGATTAGTCCTTCTGGCCTTCATCTCTATAGTTTCTGGGTATTATTACCATATTATCTTTTTTTTAATCCCACAAATTAGTGCAATTATTCTATGTCTATCCCTCTCCTTCTGACTCATTTTGTTCAGCACTATACTCTCCATGTCCATCAATGTAAATGAAAATTTCATTACTTCATTTTTCCTAACATCTGTGTAGTATTCCATTGTGGAGATGTACAGTTTCTTAAGAATACTAATCTGTTCTTGGGCACTTGCCTTATTTCTAGAATTCTGGCTATTGTGAATAGAGCTACAATGAATATAGGAAAGCAGAGGATATTTCTGTGTTGTGTTGTTGGGATCCTAGGCTATATTCCTAGGAGTGGTATTGCTGGGTAACATCAAAGCTCAATTTCTAGTTTTTTGAGGCATATCCATACTGTTTTTCAATAAAGCTGAGCCAGTGGACATTCCCACCAACAGTGAATGAAGGTCCCTTTCTCTCCACATCTGTGCCAGCACTGGCTGTACTTGTTCTTTTTATATGTGTCAGTCTCTGTGTGATATATCATTGTTGTTTTGATTTACAGCTCCCTGATTATTAATGATATGGAACATTTTTTCATGTGCTTTTTGACAATCTGTACATTTTTCTTTGAGGAAATGCTGTTCTGTTTTTGGTATCACAGTGATATTAGCTTCATAAATTTCTTTGGAAGTGTTTCTCTTTCTTTAGCTTTTTCAATTTCCCAGACAAGTCTGAAAAGGACTGACAATATATCTACTTCAAAGGTTTAAAAGACTTTACTAGTGAATCCCTCTGGGCCCAGGCTTTTGCTTTCGGGAAACCTTTTGATTACCATTTCAATTTCCTTGATACTGATAGATCTATTCAGGTATTCCAAATTATCTTGGTTCAATCTTGGGATGGTATAGGAATTCAAGAATATATCCATTTCTTTTAACTATCTATGGCATAAAGATTCGAAAAATAATCTTTAATTACCTTTGAGTTTTGAATATCTGTTGTGGCATCCTCATTTCACTTCTGATTTAATTTTCACAGTTCTCTCTCTTTCTTTGTGAGTTTTGCCAATGGTTTATTGATCTTGATTGATTTTTTTAAAAACAACAACAACAACAACAACAACAACTCGGGGGCCCGAGCGGTGGTGCAGGGGTAAGGTGTCTGCCTTGCCCACACTAGCCTAGGATGGACCGCAGTTTAATCCCCCAGGTCCCATATGGACCCCCAAGCCAGGAGCAATTTCTGAACACATAGCCAGGAGTAACCCCGAGCATCACCGGGTGTGGCCCATCCCCTCCAAAGAAAAACAACTCTTGCTTTCATTGATCTTTCAGATTTTTTTTGAGTTACCAGTTTACTAATATCTGCTCTAAGTTTTCTTTTCTTGGGGGGGAGCACACCTGGTGATGCTCAGGGGTTTCTCCTGGCTCTGCACTCAGAAATCACTCCTGGCTTGGGGGACTATAGGACACTGGGGGATCAAACCGCTATCCATCCTAGGTTAGTGAGTGCAAGGCAGATGCCCTACCACTTACATCACCACGCCAGCCCCTATCTGCTCTAAGTTTTGTTATTTCCTTCTTTATGTCTGCTTCTGACTCATACTCATATTGTTAGTCATTTTCCAGTTTCTTAAGCTGTGCCATTGTTATTTATTAACTATTATAATTGTTATAATAGTTATGATTAATGGGTCCTGTACGTAGATCCTTTCTTCCTTCTTGATGAATGCTTGTAAAGCTATAAAATTTCCTCTTAATACTGCTTTTGCTGTGTCCCACAAATTTTGATCATTTGTGTCTTCATTCTTATTTTTCTTCATGTATTTTTCGATTTTCTCTTTAATTTCCTCTCTGACTCTCTGATTGTTAAGTCTTTGAGCAATTGTTTTAAGTATTTTGCTGGTCCCTAATTGGGTGCATATTTGATTAGGAGTGTGATTTCTTCCTGAAGAACATATACCTTGATTAGTAATAAATGATCCACTCTAAGAACTTTATTAAATCTTAAATCTATGCCAACTATTTTGGCTTTTTTTTTTTTGGTTTTTGGTTTTTGGTAACCCCAGCAGCGCTCAGGGGTTACTCCTGGCTCTATGCTCATAAATTGCTCCTGGAAGGCACAGGGGACCATATGGGATGCTGGGATTCAAACCACCGTCTTTCTGCATGCAAGGCAAATGCCTTACCTCCATGCTATCTCTCCAGCTCATCATCTAATATTATTATGATCACTTAGCTTTTTAAGTACTTTAGAATAGTTTTGGGGCGGTAAAGACACCCCATGGATATTTTTTTCAATTTCACTCTCTCTTTCCTTCTAAGCCTTTTCTGCAAAAATATGATCCATTCTTAGAATGTTAGTGACTTCATATTGATGCTCAACCTAATAAATGTATAAAAAATATTATATCTTAGGTCCAGACAGAAGTACAATATATGTTTGCCTTAGATAGCTGACCCAGGTTTTATTCCCAACAACCCCTATGATCCAAGCACCACCAGGAATGATCCGTGAGTGCCAGAAATAAGCACTAAACACTGCCAGATGTGATCACAAAATAAAGCCAAAATGCCTCAAATATTATCAAGTCTACATATCAAGTTACATAAAACATTTACTGATGTCTGTGACAATATAATTTCTTTTTGGAAGTTTTTTTTGGGGTGTTTGGGAATCACAACTGGTGCTCAAGGGATTATTCCTAGCTCTGTATTCTGGTATTGCTCCGGATGGGTGCAGGTGACCATATCGGAAGCCTGGGATGGATTGAACCTGGTTGGCTGTGTGCAAGATAAACACCCTACCCACTGTGTTATTGCTATGGCTCCTCCTTTGGAATATTTTTTTTTATGAAATTACCATATATACTCGAGTACAAGCCGAAAACCTCGAACTTGGTTTATATTCGGGTCATACAGGTTATTTGATTCAGTGCACAGCACGTTTTCTGCCATCTGCTGGAAGCGGAGGTGCTTCAGTTCAGTTCACAAGTCGCGGCTGAGCTGAAGAGGTAAGCGGCTGAACTGAACTGGATGCCATTAAACTATTGAACCCACAATATTCTGCGCTTTGTATGAGACTGACGGCACTAATGATGATATCTGCGAACTCACTGATGATGGCAATGTCTATGCTGATACGCTCACATCAGATACAGCCGAGGCTCTGTTTGGACATACAGAGGAGGAGCAGGAGAAGGAGGAGGAGGAGGAAGAGGAGGAGGAGGAAGAGGAGGAGGAGGAACAATCCAGTTTTGAAGGATTTTAACCTTTGTGATTTAGCTTTATTACCTATTAAGCTATGGTTTTCTGCATGTTATTTAAAGTTTTAAAGTTATAGTTGCTAGTTTAGAGTTTTTCTTTAGCCATAAATATTGAAAAACAACCTACTAATTCCTCAATTATTGTAATTGTTTTGGGTATCTATTTTTATTTTTGAAATTTACCAGTGGCTGCTGCATTTTGACCTCTGCTTATACTCGAGTCACTAAGTTTTTCCAGTTTTTAGGGTAAAATTAGAGGGGATTATACTTGGGTTGGCTTATACTCGAGTATATATGGTATTTCGTTTGCTTTAAAAATACTTATTTTGTGTGTTATAAAAGATAGGAAAAAATCATAACTTTTAGATTCATGGACAAATAGACAAATTTAGTCTAATAAGACACTAAAATTGCATAGATAAAAAGATCTCTCTTTACTATGTCCCAACTCACTTCTTCTTGAATTTCCTGAATAACTTGAAATAAAGGCAGTCTCAGAGTTAAAACACATGAGTGTACAAGGAACAAATGAGTCAGATAAGAGAGTTATAGACATGGTAGCTATAATTATTGTCAATTTAATCTTCTGTCTTTGCCATTGTTAATTTAGTCCTTCTGTTTTTGTTTTTAAAGCTTGATTTTGACTCACTTCATGGAATAGCCCACTGAAAACTAAAAAAAATCTTTTAACTATTTAGGAAGAATTATTTGTACTTGGTTACCTCCTACATTTATTAAGTTTGCTCTATCTACATATGAAAGTCTGTGGTTGATAATGTCCAATATTATGTAGCTTATGGATTAGCTATCCTTTTTTATCATTATTTGTTAAAGTAAATTTTATTTCAGTGTTTTTAAAAAGCTATTATTTAGGCCAGAGCAGTGGTGCAGCATTGGGGTGTTTGCTTTGAGAGTGACTAACCTATGATGGACTGCTGTTCGATCCCCGGCGTCCCATATGGTCCCTCAAACCATGAGGGATTTCTGAGTGCAGAGCAAGAGTAACCTCTGAGCGTCATCAGGTGTGGCCCCCTCCAAAAAAAAAAAAAAAACAAAAACTAAGAAAAGCTATTATTTATAAATTCTTATCTTAGAATTAATAAAAATGTGTTTAGTTTTAGGGCCACACCTAGTGGTGCTCAGGGATTATTTCTGGCTCTGCACTCAGGAATCCCTCCCAGAAGGCTCTGGGGACCACATGTGATACTTAGGATCAAAACTGGATCAGCTTAGTGCAAGGCAGATGTCCTCCCTGCTGTGCTGTCTCTCTGGCCAAAATTATAACATTTAAAAAATTATTTTTTTGTTTTATGGACTACACAAAGAAGCGCTCAGGGACTACTTCTTGCTGGGTGCTTGGGAATTATTCCAATAGATACACAGGAGACTTTATGTATCCAACAGATATAGAGTGTCATGTGATTCAAACCTGTGTCTCACATGCAAAGCATGTGCACTAATCTTTTGAGCTATCTCCCAGCCCTACCTTAGAATTTCAATACTGACATCTTCTTAATGAAATCAAAGTAAATATATGTGTGTTTATACATTATGTATATGCACATGCATTTACTTTTGTAAATATGTAAATATTTACATAAATACACCTAGATTTACTTACAAATATACTTATTGCAGCCATATCTAATTCATAACAAATTATTGGAAACAACACATATATCATCCATTAAATATTAAAGACAGAACAGAGCCAGAGAGATTGTAAAGCAGATAGGACATTTGCCTTGCATGCAGCTAACCTGGATTTGAAGCCTGATGACACATATAGTCTCCCTGATCCCCTCAAGGAGTGATCTTTGTTGGATTAACCGGGTTCCATTCTATTCAGTATTTGCTTATTACTCATTAGTTGGAAGCATTTTTTGAGTGGAAGCATCCTTTGATTGATGCCTTAGAACACTTGTTCTCCGCCCCAGGGCGTGGTCTAGCAGTTGCTGATCAAATCCCCAAGTTTCAGGTAAAACCACTTGTGGTTTAGGTTTTCCACCCCCCTAAGTTACCTGCTTCTTAGGAATTCCTGAACTTGTTTAATCCCCTTAATCATGTGTGAATTATTTCCTGCATCAGTGTTTGCTTCCAAACCTGCATCTCTCCTGGATGTGGATGTCCTGGATGTGGGGCATGAGGCTTCCGCTTCTAATCCTAAGCATAAGGCCAAGTGTAAGCCCTGTGCACTGCCAGTTGTGGCTTCCAAGCAAAAATATTAATATGAAACAAGGAAAGCTATTCATAAATAATATTAGGAAGAAAATGACAAAATAGTACATATAATTTCAACTCATTTTTGTTTAAGCATTTATATAATCTATGCATGGGAAAGTCCAAAACAGAAGTAAGAAACTAAAGTAATAGTAATTGAACTGAAAAGAATGATTTTATTTAAAATGAAGATATTGTGTTAAATATTGTGTTAAATGAAGTAAGCCAGAAGAAGAAGAATAAATACAGAATGCTATCAATTAGATGTGTTATTTAGAATAACTGCATGAAGAACCACATTGATCTGAATGGTAGATATCTTGAAGACTATAGGCACTAGGGTATAATAAAGGGAAGGAAACAAATTGAGTGGGAGAAGCACAAAAGCCTTTATTCTCTTTCATACTTCCAAGAAACCTGCTGCAATGGACACAGTTTTTTTAGATTGAACAGATGTTTAATGAGCTGCTCTTTATTGAGGCCTATAATGTTGTAATGCTTTTATCCACAGAAACAGGTGCAGAATGTGTTTGGAAGCTAGGAACTCCCACTACAGTGCTCACTATTGAATGTTTTAGTGCTTTAATTTTAATATGTCTATAATAACTCTTTAATTTCTTTGGTCCACAGTGGTTTTTGGAGATATAGGTTGGTTGCCCTAGTTTTGCATTTCAGTGCTATACCATATTAGACTCCAATACAGTGCTCAATATGGTAATGTTTATAAAATTCTCTATCCATTTTCCTCCTATTATGATCTAATATTTATATCCACAGATACCATTGAAATAGGCAATTGCACACCATAGACTTTTGTTGCAGTTTCCATTCATTGAGTATGTTTTAGCATTTATTTTGTTCAGTTTAAGCTGTTTATTATGCACATGCTGTCAGTTTGCTTTCAGAAAAGGAACCTGGGTGCTTGAGATCTTGCAGATAATACTTTATGCAGTGCTCACTACCATATTTAGTATCCAGATGTGAAAATTATGATTGTCCTAAGAATGCTCTATACACAATCTGGGGCCGGAGAGATAGCATGGAGGTAAGGCGTTTGCCTTTCATGCAGGAGGTATCGGTTTGAATCCCGGTGTCCCATATGGTCCCCCGTGCCTGTCAGGAGCAATTTCTGAGAATGAAGCCAGGAGTAACCCCTGAGCATTGCTGGGTGTGACCAAAAAAACCACAAAAAAAAAAAAAAAAAAAAAAAAGAAAGAAAGAAAAAAAAAAAAGAATGCTCTAGGGGCCGGGCGGTGGCGCTCGAGGTAAGGTGCCTGCCTTACCTGCGCTAGCCTAGGAGACGGACCGCGGTTCGATCCCCCGGCGTCCCATATGGTCCCCCAAGCCAGGAGCGACTTCTGAGCGCATAGCCAGGAGTAACCCCTGAGCGTCACCGGGTGTGGCCCAAAAACAAAAAACAAAAAACAAAAAAAAAAAAAAAAAAAAGAATGCTCTATACACAATCTAACCCCAGAAGCTTTTTGTTTTTTGGGTTTTTTTTTGGGGGGGGGGGGGTCATACCTGGTGGCGCTCAAGGGGTTACTCCTGATTTTGTGCTCAGAAATCGCTTCTGGGAGGCATGGGGAACCATATGGGATGCTGGGATTTGAACCACAGTCTGTCCTGGATCGGCTGCATGCAAGGCAAACTCCCTACCACTGTGCTATCTCTCCAGCCCACCCGGGGAAGCTTTTATTTAGCAAAGTTTACCCTCATCAATGATCATTTGCCTAGAAACTGGGAAACCTTTCTGGTTTTCACTTTCACTAGATTTACTGGTCTCCTATTTTTTAAGCACTCTGACCCATTCCACAAGGGTTAGTTTCTTCAACTGCAACATATGAATCAATCACCAATGTCTGTCTATGTGTGTGTGTGTGTCTATGTGTGTGTGTGCTTGTGTATGTGGTAGACATCTCTATGTCTGTTTAATCTGTATTGTACATAACCCCTTATTTTTCCCCTCCCCTGCTTACCACCTTACAAATCCTCTTCTGTCTTCTCACTCTCTCAACCCTCTTAACTCCTCAGAAACCTGAACCTTTCCCCTGCCCCAGCAAATTGCCAGTAGGCTCCCAAAGCGAAAGGACAGCCTCCCAGACCTCCTTGTTTCTGCCCGGGAAGAAGCTGCTGCCACTGCTCCTGCTGATTCATCCTATGCGGCCCCCCTTTCCCCACCTCCCCTTCCTATAAACTATTGCTTGTTACTGGATTTGGCTCTGGAGAAACCCTCAGCTCAAGGACACTACCAGATCCCTATGAACCATTTCTCAGATTCCACAAGACTATGGCGCGGAATGAAACTGTGCTCTGGTTGAATGTATGCAAGGCAAATATTTTACTCACTGTATTATCACTCCAGCCCATCCGTTCCTTTTTAATGTAAAAATGCAGTATGAGTGACATTGTTGGGCTTTAAGATATTTATTTTTGATTTACAAGAATGGTTTATTTTTATTGTTTAATGAAGAACAATTACAAGTCTTCGCAGTTGTAGTTAAATTCATAGTAACAGTGAATAAGGGCTGTTCCCATCACCAGTGTTGACCTCCCTTCACTAGTTCCCTGAATGCATCCCAAACCTCCACTCCTAGCCCCCTGGACTACTAGTGTAACAGGTCCATTTTGTGTTTGGCTTGTTATAGTTTGGGTCTCTTGATTCTGTTGTCATTGACTTTGACTTGGGCATTTAGATCTGACCTCTTTTTTTTTTAACCACTCAATGTTTCTGAGACTATTTGGCTTCTGGGCCCCATTCACTTTTTTTATTTTCTCAATTTGTAACAAGACATAGAAATATGAGACAGAACACAAAATGAATCAAGCTTTATGGTTTTATGGAAAAGCTAGAGCCCCTTTCTAGAACATAGGTAAAGTTAAAAGAAGAAAAAAAGAGAAAAGAAGAAAAGAAAAGGTAGGGGGTGCAGGAGCAGGTGTGGCTTTTTTTTTTTTTTTTTTTTTTTTTTTGCATAGGCCCATTAAACGTCGAAGAAATTAGAAATAAAAAATTCCATTGGGCTGGAGCAGGATTCTTAGCCAACACGGGCGGGCAGCTGGCAGGCCTCCGTATGTGCCAGCGGCCCCTTAGCCCGGCCTAGGGTAGGGGGGCTCGGACATGGGTCACCCGACCCCCCTCTCCCCCTTTCCTCCGGATCTCCAGGTGGGTTTCTGGAAGGAGCTGATGGGGCACCCTGGGTTTTCCCCACTCCCTGGCCGGGTCTGGACCCTGGCCTAGGGTGGGGCTTAAATCCCTGTCCTTCAGGCTTGGGAGGGTCTCTCTCCCTTCCTGGAGCAGGATTCTTAGCCAACACGGGCGGGCAGCTGGCAGGCCTCCGTATGTGCCAGCGGCCCCTTAGCCCGGCCTAGGGTAGGGGGGCTCGGACATGGGTCACCCGACCCCCCTCTCCCCCTTTCCTCCGGATCTCCAGGTGGGTTTCTGGAAGGAGCTGATGGGGCACCCTGGGTTTTCCCCACTCCCTGGCCGGGTCCGGACCCTGGCCTAGGGTGGGGCTTAAATCCCTGTCCTTCGGGCTTGGGAGGGTCTCTCTCCCTTTCTGGAGCAGGATTCTTAGCCAACACGGGCGGGCAGCTGGCAGGCCTCCGTATGTGCCAGCGGCCCCTTAGCCCGGCCTAGGGTAGGGGGGCTCGGACATGGGTCACCCGACCCCCCTCTCCCCCTTTCCTCCGGATCTCCAGGTGGGTTTCTGGAAGGAGCTGATGGGGCACCCTGGGTTTTCCCCACTCCTAGGCTGGCTACAGAGGTTGGCTAAGGGGGTGGAGATTGATCTGGGGGGTGGCAGATAGCTGCTCAGCTATACTTAGGCTGTCACTGGCAATTTCATACCAGTCTACATTTTGCAAACCACGCGGGGGCGAACATATGCTCCTCCCAACCATTAGTACCCCAGATTTACTCTTCTTAAGTTCAGTAACACACAGTTCTATTCTCTGACGAAAGACATACAGTAGATCTAACAAATCCCAGAACTACTTAGAAGGACAGAAATTAAACACATATTGAACACATATATCTTTTGAATATTTTATGGGTATTTTCTTTAACTGATGTAACTCTCTATATATTCTTCTACTATGATGTTTCTATCCACTTTTCATCTTGTCTTTTCTTTGTAAGCTGTTCAGTAAGGATTGTTGGTGGAACTGTCCCTCAGTTTGATTCCTATGATTGAACTATGTCATGGAAACTGCTGGTCTTGTTCCCATTGCCTCCAGATGCACCAATAACGCTTCATGGCATTGATCCTTGTTTGCATAGACACATTAAAATGGGAAAACACCATACATACAGATAAGTTCTTATCTAATAAATCTCAGTACAATGAACCTTACACCCTGAACATTGATATAATGACCTGGCACAGGCCTCAGAAGAATGGGCATCCTCCATTCACGCCGGAACCAGGCAAGCTATCTACGAAACATCCAAGGTCTTTTATAGCAACAGCTGGAAGCAGTCCTCTACCAGGAAAGACTCTACCAAGGGTCTGACATCGACCTCTTAAAAAGAGACTTCCGTTTACACTGAGAAGACTTGACAACAACAATGACCTGCTCTACAGGACATGGTTCTCTCTATTGCCCCATAAGTGTGAGGTGAAATGAGAGGATGCTCCGCACCATCCTGACTACAATATGGGATATGCAGACTCCAGGATCTTTAATACAGAAGCATGATACCAACAACAACAGAGACTAAGTGAGGAATGGAGGTGTATTGCCACTACAGAGGATGACTTGAATTGGACAAACTAGTGTGCCTGGAGCCTAGAGTCAGTCCTGTGCCAGGAAACTTCAGGGGTAGGGTCTCCTTGTATTTAGACCATAATTTGCCTTTCCAGATCCCTTATGTTTTGGTGGGCCTATGCAAACAAATGCCACTTTAATACCGTTTTTTACTATGTTCCCTTGACTCCAATCCTTAAGAAGAACAACCCACTAAAACTTTTGAGGCTAACTTAAACTAGTAAGCATATGCATGGAACTAGAGAAATGTACTTTGCCCTCAATGTTTAAGGAGTTACATAAGCCTAATGTCTTTAGATTATATTGTGTGCTGCTAAGAAATAGTATGTACTACAACTGGGGATTTGAGGGACAAAGTAATTGTATTGTACATGAGTTCAGTTTTGTTTTTCTTAATGTTCTTTGGCTGAAAGTTCAAGACTGGGATATCATCGATGGGACTACCGAGAATTCTGTTTATGGGTGATTGGGCTTCCACTGTAACTTTACCCTGTCCTCTTTCTTTGCATCTTTGTTGTCATAATTAAAATAATAATAAAAAAATTAAAAAAAAAAAAATTCCATTGGCCTAAGAGATATTGTCTGGTGTGCCATGGGAAAACTTCAGTTTCATCCGTAACATGCAGCTTCGGTTCACAAATAGACAAATCATTAGATTTATTATTTCATAATATTTATTATTTCATAAAAAAGTAATTCTAAAAATAATTTCTTTGTGTTTATTTGATTCCTATTCAAGAGAATTACTTTATATATAGTCAATATAGGCACGAAGTTAAATTTTTTTTTAACATTTTCTAATGATGGTGTGCCTCATATTTTTTTTTCATGAAAAAAGTGTGCCTTTGCACAAAAAGGTTGAAAACATTGACTTAAAATATCTCTTTTCTTGAGTTAACTCCAATTCTTGAATTAACAGAATTAAAATATTTAATCTTACCATAAAACAACAAATGGTCTTTATCAAGGAAATACCTTTCTCCCCTTTTTCAAGCTTTGGAAATCAAATATGTGATTAATAAAGATATGTTTAAGGTATAAAAAGTGACAAAGATGCTAACTAGGTACACTAACACTGAAATTAAATCTCAAATACTTATTTTCTAACCTTGTACATTTATAGTAATATTTTGTTTTACTGGTGAAATTCTTACTTTAGGCAATAAAATAAAACAAAAATGATTTAAATATAAGTTCACTTGTAACATTTATAAGAAGCTGAAATATGACATTAGAAGTGAATTTAAAATTACATTCAAATAGTTTCTAGCACAGATCAGCAGCACATGTATTTATTTTCTCATCCTAAATGAAAAGAGGGTTTAGTTAAAGCAAGTCATATAGCCCAAATTTTGAGATTTTTCATAGTTTTGGCAAGTGCTGCGATATATAAGCTTTTTGTGAGGTGGGGTAGGTGTGCTAATCCAGGTCCTTTCACATGCTCTACAACTAATGAATTTTATTTACAATGCAAGATCTACTGTGAAGTATTAAAGTGTTGTTAGTATTTTCAGTGGAACTTGCAGTACAAACAACTTTGTATTTAGGCACTTTATCCTCATTACAGACTTTTGGCCAAAGCTAAGAAGATGTCTTCCATAATGATTTTTTTTTTGGCTTTTGGGCCACACCCGGGGTGCTCAGGGGTTACTCCTGGCTGTCTGCTCAGAAATAGCCCCTGGCAGGCACAGGGGACCATATGGGACCCCGGGATTCGAACCAACCACCTTTGGTCCTGGATCGGCTGCTTGCAAGGCAAACACCGCTGTGCTATCTCTCCAGGCCCTTCCATAATGAATATTAATTATTACTTCTTGTAACACAATCTGCTTCACCACCTATTGTTGAAAATGTTCTATTTTTTTCCACAGTATTAGCAGATTACTCTGTTTACAGTTTGATTTTATATAACTTTTATGAGACTTCCATTAGAAGGAAATAAATTCTGAGAGATAGTACAGGGGTAAAAGTGTCATGCCTTAGGCATGGCCAACCTAGTTCAGAGTTAAGAGTAAGCCCTGAGAACTATTGGGTGCGGACCAAAACACAGAAAGAGAGAGAAATCAATTCTATTGCTAGAATAATGGAAAAATATTTGTTTAAAAACTAGATATTTAACGAGTAGAGCAAAGTAGCTGAAAAGAAGAAACTAGATTATGAATTTACAGAGTTATCACTGGTTAAAAGCCATATATTTGCTTCAGGACTATTCAGTGGTTTTCAAGATAAAAATTAATTTTGGTTATAGTAATAGGGATCAGACAAGAATTGTTAGTCCCAAACAGTTGCATTTCCTAACTTTTTTTTTCTCTGCAACATCAGGTGTAAAGCCAGAAAGGGAAAAAAATCCTATTAGGAAAACCTATTGAAGTAGACTTGATTAACTACGAGAGAAGCTGCTCTAGTTTTGAATTAAAATAGGCAATCGGTATGTCACTCTCTTTTATAAGCACAATGCTCTAGAGAAAAGCATATTAGACTTTAGAAGAAATACTTGGAACTTCAATTTTTACAGGCTTGTTGGAAATTTTTATATTCCATATATAGAACTGAATATTATTATGATAAATTAAAAATATGAGAAAAATATTAGAAATATGAGAACAAACTTAAGTACATCATTGCATTTATAATATATGATATACCTAATTTTTTTACTTCTAACTCTTTAGCTTTAATTAAAACTTTTTTTTTAATTTTTTGACACCATTGTGAATTACAAATCCCTCATAGTTGGATTTCAGGCATACAGTGACAGTGAATTAAGGCCTCTCCCATCACTAGTGTTGACCTCCCTCCACCGAAGTTCCCAGAATCTATCCTATACATCCATGCTTAGCCCCCTGGCCTACCACTATAATAGGTCCATTTTGTGTTTTCATTGTTTTTGTTTGGATCTCTTAATCTACTGTTATTGACTTTGACTTGGATATTTAGTTCTGACCTATTTTTTTCTCCACGAATGTACCTGAGACCAGGTGGGCCCTGTGCCCCATCCTCTTTTTTTTTCTTTTCTCAATTTGTAGAAAGACACAGAAATATGAGGTAAAACAAAGTACTTCCTGTCCCAAGGTTCTATGAAAAGGAGGGAGCCAGGGCTGGAGAGACAGCACAGTGGCGTTTGCCTTGCAAGCAGCTGATCCCAGGACCTAAGGTGGTCCATTTAAATCCCAGAGTCCCACGTGGTCCCCCGTGCTTGCCAGGAGTGATTTCTGAGCAAATAGCCAGGAGTAACCCCTGTGTGCCGCCGGGTGTGACCCAAAAACCAAAAAGAAAAAAAAAGAAAAGGAAAAGGAGGGAGCCCCTATCTAGAAGATTCAAATAAAATTAAGAAACGGCAGGTGGCAGTTTATTTTTTAATTTTGCATATCAAAAAAAATATTGGGGAAATTAGAAAGGAAATACCCTTGGCCTAAAAAATCAGGATGTCCTACCCATGAAACATCCTGTTATAAGTTTGACTACAGGCTCTGGGCATACTAATTGTCCAACCCCAAAGTCTTTCTTCATAGTTTCAGGAAAAGTTCTATTCAATGAAGGTTGTTGTAGTCAGACTTCTATAGTTAGTGATCTTGATTTTTGCAGATCCTATGTCAAAGCCAGGTGTCATGGAATGTCTTCTGATTTCATCTCACCGTTAGGTGGCAAGGCAGGGAAACCTGCCCTGAAAGCAAGTTGTTGCTGTTTTCTGGTCATCAAGGTTTCACAAGGTGCCAGAGGGATAGCATGGAAGTAGGGCATTTGCCTTGCATGCTGAAGGATGGTGGTTCAAATCCCAGTCCCATATGGTCCCTGGAGCTTGACAGGAGTGATTTCTGAGCGTAGAGCCAGGAGTAACCCCTGAGTGTTGCCAGGTATGATGAAGAAAAGAAGGAAGGAAGGAAGGAAGGAAGGAAGGAAGGAAGGAAGGAAGGAAGGAAGGAAGGAAGGAAGGAAGGAAGGAAGGAAGGAAGGAAGGAAAAAAGGGAATATAGGAAGGGAGGGAAGGAAAGGAAGAAAGAAAGGAAAGAAGGAAAGGAAGGAAAAAAGGAAGGAAGGGAAGGAAAAGATGGGAAGGAAGGCAAGGAAGGAAGGAGGGAAGGAAGAAGGCAAGGAAAGTAAGGAAGAAAAGGAAAGAAAAGAAGGAAAGGTAAGGAGGGAAGGAAGGAAGGAAAGAAGGACAGGAAAGGAAAGGAGGGAAGGAAAGGAGGGAAGGAAGGAGAGGAAAGGAGGGAGGGAAGGAAGGAAAGAAAGAAAAGGAAGGAAGGAAGGAAAGAAAGGAAAGGAAAGGAAAGAAGGAAGGAAAGGAAAGGAAAGGAAAGGAAAGGAAAGGAAAGGAAAGGAAAGGAAAGGAAAGGAAAGGAAAGGAAAGAAGGAAAGGAAAGGAAAGGAAAGAAGGAAAGGAAAGGAAAGGAAAGGAAAGAAGGAAAGGAAAGAAGGAAAGGAAAGGAAAGGAAAGGAAAGGAAAGGAAAGGAAAGGAAAGAAGGAAGGGAAAGGAAAGAAGGACAGGAAAGGAAAGGAGGGAAGGAAAGGAGGGAAGGAAGGAGAGGAAAGAAGGGAGGGAAGGAAGGAAAGAAAGAAAAGGAAGGAAGGAAGGAAAGAAAGGAAAGGAAAGGAAAGGAAAAAAAAGGAAAGGAAAGAAGGAAGGAAAGGAAAGGAAAGGAAATGAAAGGAAAGGAAAGGAAAGAAGGAAAGGAAAGGAAAGGAAAGGAAAGAAGGAAAGGAAAGGAAAGGAAAGGAAAGGAAAGGAAAGGAAAGGAAAGGAAAGGAAAGGAAAGGAAAGGATTGAAGGAATGAGGGAAACAGGCAACCAGGGAGATAGTGAAAGGGACCCACTACCCATACAATAAATTCTTGGGAGTAATAAAACCAATGAACCCTAAGGATGCCAGTACCCATTTTGTAGACACAGGAACTAGGCCTAATATTACCTTTAATGATGCCGACACAGACCCAGAGATGATTAGACCTTCTATCAAGAGAAGTTTAGGCAGTAACAAAGACCAGAAA
This sequence comes from Suncus etruscus, assembly GCF_024139225.1. NCBI lineage: Eukaryota > Metazoa > Chordata > Mammalia > Eulipotyphla > Soricidae > Suncus > Suncus etruscus. The sequence continues at coordinate 67,570,536 of NC_064863.1, read as the reverse complement.
GGGAAGTCAAAGAGGATCATCACTGCTACCAACTTTCTCCTTGAACTCTTAGGTACAAAGCTCCACATAGGACATATAAAAATCAACTTGAACAAAGAAAGTTTATTCTTGTACTTCCCAAATGTATGTGTTGTTCCAGCACATGTGCTGCCCAAGTGCATGTGTTACCTACCTGTACATATGTATTGTTGGCAACCACATGTGTCACTTGCATCTCCCTCCCATAGTGTTGCTTAATGCTTGGATGTGTATTGAGGTTCTGTCTCCACTCTGGAAAAGTCCATGTCCTCTCACCCCTCAGAAGTTGTTTGACTTCACTGTTCGTCTCCTCCTAAATTAGTTGTAGTGAGGAGAATGTAGAGACTCTAAAGACCTGGATAACTTAGGAAAATGAAGATGAGAAGCATCACTTTCCTCAACATTAAATTGTATTACAAAGCAATAGTCATTAAAACAGCATGGTATTGGAATAAAAACAGATCCTCAGATCAGTGGAATAGACTTGAGTATTCAGAGCATGACCCCAGACATACAATCAATTGATCTTTGATAAAGGGGCAAGAAACACAAAATGGAGCAAAGAAAACCTCTTCAACAAGTGTTGTTGTGACAATTGGTCAGCCACATGCAAAAAAGTGAACTGGACCTCCATCTAACACCATGCAATTAAATTAAATTAAAATGGATTAAAGACATAGATATCAAGCCTGTAATACCTATATACCTGAAACTATAAGGTATATAGAAGAAAGCATAGGCAAAACACTTCATGACATTAGGACTAAAGGCATATCTTCAAGGAGGAAACTTCACTTTCTAAACAAGTGGGGTCAGAGTTAAGGAAATGGAACTACATTAAACTGAAAAGCTTTTGTACTTCAAAGAAAATAGTCAAAGGTCACCCAAGGAATGGGAGAAACTATTCACCCAATACCCATCAGATAAGGGGCTAATATCTAAGATATACAGGGTACTGACAAAACTTAACAAGAAAAATAAATCTCACCCCATTAACAAATTGGTAAAAGAAACAAACAGATATTTCTCAAAGAAAAATAGAGATGACCAAAATGTGGAGCCCTGAATTCTGAATAAGAAGGGTTGCCATTTTCTAAAAGAATACATGTTGTAAACCTCATAGGCTTCTCTTTTTCAAGCCTAAGTTTTTATTAACACCATCCTGAGATACCTGGCTATACCAGATAGCCTATCTAGAAAGGACACAGGAAAGCTGTAGGAAGGTACCCTCGACAATAGCCTATCATTTTAAAGATCATCAAAAAGTAGAATCTCCTTATCTCCTCCCTATACAAACTGGCTTGTAAGTTTGGCCGGGTTCATCTCCTGTGAGAAATGACTCAGGCTAGTTAGTTTGGAGTTTTTGGTAGAAGGGCTAAAGTTTTGTTTACCTTTACTCTAATTGTGTAGTTTAGTTCTTGGACTTCGGTTTCTAACACAAAAGGCACATAAAAAAAATTCTCTACATCACTAATCATCAAGGAGATGCAAATCTAAACAAGGAGCTATTATTTCATGCCACAAAGACTGTCACACATCACAAAGAACAAGAACAACCAGTGCTGGTGTGGATGCAGTGGGAATACAGTCTAATTCAGTCTTTCTAGAAAACAATATGGAGATTCCTCAAAATACTGGAAATTGAGCTCCCATATAATCCAGCAATACCACTCCTAGGATATACCCTAGGAACACAAAAACACAATACAAAAAAATGTCGTCCGCACTCTTTTGTTCACTGCAGTGCTTTGGGGAGGAGGGAAATGGGGACATTGGAAAGGGTGACAGATGGGTGAAGAGTGTACTGGTGAGGGGTGTTGTATATTAGAAGACTGAAACCTGAATACAAACATTTTTGTAATCAAGGTGTTTAAAGAAGTTATTTAAAATATAAAAGAAAATAAAATAAGATCTAGGACTGACTTTCTTTTCCTGTCAAGAGAAAGGCCTAGTCAAATATTTGCCTGGCTTCTTCATAGCACAGCTGAGTTGGATAGAGAGTAGATTTCCTTATGTGAAGTGGTGGGGAGAAAGTTGCCATCTACCCCCACTCCACTTCCACTTCACACAAATCACCTGAGGTAGAAAGGAAGGAAGGAAGGGAGGGAGGGAGAGAGGGAAGAAGGGAGGGAGGAAGAAAGGAAGGGAAGAAGAAAAAATAAAAGGAAGGAAGGGAGGGAGGGAAGGAGGAAGGAAGAAAAGAGGGATGTAAGGAAGGAAAGGAGGAAGAGAGGGAGGAAGGGAGGGAAGAAAGAGGGAGGGAGGGAAAATAAAGGAGGAGGGAAGGAAAAGGAGGGAAGGAGAAAAAAGGAAGAAAAGAAGGAAGAAAGAAAATGAAAGAAAGGAAGGAGGGAAGAAATAAGTAAGGAGGGGGAAGGAAGGAGGGAGGGAAGGAGAAAATAGGGAGGGAAGGAAGGATGGAGAGAAAAAGAAAGGGAAGGAAGGAAGAAAGGAGAAAGGAGGAAGAGAAGGAAGGCAGGAACAAAGGAGGAAGGAGGGAGAAAAGGAAAGGAGGGAGGGAAAAAGGAAGGAGGGGAGGGAGGAAAGGAAAGAAAGAAGAAAGGGAAAGGAGGGAGGGGAGGAAGGAGGGAAGAAAGGAAAGAAGGAAGAAAGGAAGGAAGGAAGGAAGAGGGAAGGAAGGAGGGAGGAAGGGAGGGAGAGAAGTAATTAGGGAGGGAGGAAAGAAAGGAAAGAAGGAACAAAGGAAAGAAGAAAGAAAGGAAGGAGGAAGGAAGGAGGGAAGGAGGAAGGAAGGAGGGAAGGAGGAAGGAAGGAGGGAAGGAGGAAGGAAGGAGGGAAGGAGAAAGGAAAGATGGAGGGAAGGAAGAAAAGAAGAAAGAAAGAAAGGAGAAAGGATGTAAGGAGGGAGGGAAGGAGGAAGGAAGGGGAGAGGAATAGAGGAAGGAGAAAGGGAAGGAGGGAAGAAAAAATGAGGGAGGGAGGAGAGGAGAAAAGGGGAAGAGAAGGAAGGGAAATGGGGAAGCAAAGGGTGGAGAGGAGATGGGAGGGGAGGGAAGAGATAATGTCTTTATTTGCTTTTATATACTTATTTCATCTCATTTATTGGCTCATTTTTCTAGCTATATTTATACATATGTCATGCTCTGCAACACTCATCGGGTGTTTGTAAAGAATTCTCCGGCCTATTTCTGATTAGTTTGCACCTTTTTATGTGTTTTACTGATAAAGCATTTACTCAACACTTGTACCTTTTAAGAGTTGATTGTTTCTCTCCTTTGATAATTACTAAACTCCTTGAAGGCAGTGGAGAATGTCCTTGAACTAGATTTTTCACTGTCCTTAAAAACTAAACCTTAATTTCTGCTAAATTGCCAGTTGTGTTCGTTACCCTGGTTGTTTTTGTTTGTTTTGTCTTTTATTTTAAATTTTATTTATTTATTTTTGTTTGTTTATTTTACCTTTTAAACCTAAGAACTTCTCTGACTGTTTTTGTTTGTTTTGCTTTCTAAACCCAAGAACTATTTTGGAGATAGTAGTAAGAAAAATCCGCCAACTCTTTCACATTAACACCTCACTGCCTCAAAGCATATGCTAAATCAAGCTGTTCAGAATCTCTGCACCCAGCTAGCTACTCAAAATAGGAGGTGGCTGCTTGAATGAGTAGAGAACCTGCTGAGCAAGTTCTGGGTCCCTAGTCCACTCCCCCTCATCCCCCTTCCACACCCCAGGACCAGAATTTGTACTTTCCAGGAGGCCTTTGCCAGTCCTGACATGTGCGCTCAAGAGGTAAGCCAAGAAAAGTCTTAGTACAAATTCTAAGTGTACTTGTTCATGGTTCATATCTTTAAGTTTTTGTTCTTCTTCTCACTTTTGCAATGACTAGAGCCCATCCTGGCTGTGGGTCTGAAGGATGCACACAGGGCCACCGATTTCCTAGCTTATGCTCTCATTCCCAAATCTCCAACACAAAACAGTGCTGAGTGTTTGTGGAGAAACTCACGGTTCGAAATATTCTTTAGTGAGGTTCCAACTGGCAGCTAACAACATCGTTAGGTTGTTAGTTTGTTGTGAAAAGGAATTTTGCTTCACTAAAATGGTGAAAGAAGCACCACTTCTGTTCTGTTAAACACCCTTTAACAGAACGAAAACTGAAAATGGCCTGTTAAGAATTAAAATGAGTTAAAGATGACTTAGGAACATCTCCCTGGAAATCCTGGGAGATGTCAAGATTTTGGTCTCTATCCTGCAGCCTGTTCTTTTCCAGAAAGAGCCTCTATAGTCTCTGGATGAAGTTCAGAACTCCAGTTATAGATTTAAAGAATAAAAACAGGCCTTTTAATAAAAGTCTCAGGTACTTCTCAGGTCTTTAGGAAGAAGTTACAAGAGCATTGATAATATCTAGAAGTATTTGAATGTGAAAGGCTTCAAGGCAGGACTCTTTACTTTGCCCTGAGGCAACTGATTTTCTTTTTCCCATCTCCATCCTTTTTGCTGTATGAAAACACCCTTATGAAATATAAAAAAAAAAATCAGACTGAACAGCAATTATATTAGATCAATGTCCTGATGTCTGGAAGCCTCTTTACCAGGAAGGCAAAGTGATTATTTTGACAACTCATTCTAACAAGAAGTGGGTATTATTTGTTCAGTTTTAGAGATAAGGAAATTGGGAATCAGGGACAATAATTTGTTCAACATCGATCTATAAGTACCAGATAAAGTTGCAGATTCAAACTTGCCTTGACAGAACTCTAAACTTCAGACATTTTCATATGAACGGTTTTTCTGTGGTTGTTATATTTAGCCATATTCCTTTTTAAACAGCTTTACTGGGCCAGGGTAATGAATTAAGGGGCTGCAGCACATGATTTGTATGCAGAAACCCCAGGTTTAATCCCAATACCACCCAATCTTTTTAATTTTGACAGGTATGGCAGAGGGTGGCAGGTCAGGTGCAGCTGATAGCTGCCTTAGATAAGCTGGCAGGGACCTGGATGTTCACACGGCAGGAACTTGTACCAGTCCCTACACCTCCATGTCATTCACATGCATCTCACTCACCACAATAGTACAGTGAAAACTGGGTAGCCTTTATGTATATTTAACCATTACTAAGATTTTATCAAATTTGTTCTCTCTGGCTCTGTTGTTGAATTACTTTGTTGTTGTTAGGGTCTGGAATCTAAGGATGAGATAACATAATTGGAGTAAAGCTGACCAAACTTTTTTATAAAATATAAATGTAAATATATGAAATATAATGTAAATGTAAATATATAAAATATAATATATATATGTATTTTTAATTTACTTTTTTTGTTTGTTTTTGTTTTGGGGCCACACCTGGTGACACTCAGGAATAAAAGAGAAAATAATGAAGTACAGTGACAAGCAAGTTTTTGGAAATTATTGTATCTCAGTTGCGGTCATTAAGTCATTGTTAGAAGGTTTAATAAGCCACGCCTGGTTAAACGGGCCCTGGGGGGAGGGGGTGAGAAATTCCTCCCTAGGCATCCAAAAATGTATTCAGAATATTCCTTATTCTTATGTTATGTTTTGCGTATACAGAATGTTCATTTTGTATTCTGCCCTTTCCCATACCCCTACAAAGCTCTTTTTTACTCCTTAACTCTCTAACCCCCTCTCAAATATCACTAACCTACATTACTCTTTTTAACTTCAGTAGTGTACAATCCTAATCACAGTTCAAAGCTGTGCATTGTGTATGACAACCCCAAACTGTTTCAAGATACATAAAATGGACACTTATTTCTTTAGAATATTTTGTGTTTTTTCTCTGACAGCTATAATTCTTACTAAATGTTGTCTTATACAGTGATGATTGTAACCACTTTTTATCTTCTCTTTTTGAGCTGTTTAACAAGGAATTTTGGTGGAAGAGTCCCCCAGTTTAATGCTTATGATTGAACCATGTCATGGGAATCATTGGAATTGTTCTTATGGCCCCCATATGCGCCAATAACACCACGTGGCATTGCTTCTTATTTGCATAGGCACATTAAAATGGGAAAATACTATACATACAAATAAGATCCTATCTAATAGAGATTGGAACACACAAATCTTGTAGTGCAAAGGGACCTTACACCCTGAACATTGACATAACAACCTGGCACAGACCTCAGAAGAAAGGGCATAATCCATTCTCCCCTGAACCAGGGAAGCCATCCACGAAACATCCAGGCTGGTCTATAACATCACCTGGAAGCAATCCTCTACCACGGAAGACCTACACTGCTCAGACTTCGACCTGCTCAAAAGAGACTTCCCTTAACACTGAGAAGACTTAACAACCACAACGACCTGCTTACAGGTCAGGGCTCCCTGCATTGCCCTTTGATTGTGAGGTGAAAGGAGAGGATGCTCCACATCCTGACTTCAATGTAAGATATGCAGATTCCAGGATCTTTAATACAGAAACATGATACCAACAACAGAGACTGTGTGTAAAATAAAAGTGTGTTGGCACTACAGACAATGTATTGGATTGGATGATCTAGCTTGCCTGGAGCCTAGACTTGGTCTTGTGCCAGGAAACTTCAGGGGTCTGGTCTCTTTGTACTTAGGCCAAGGTTATTTCTTTCCATGTCCCTCCTATTTTGGTGGGCCTATGCAAACAACAATTGCCACTCTAACACCATTTTTACTGTGCTCCTTTGACTCTAATCCTTAAAAAGAACTCACTTAAAATTTGAGGTTAACTTAAGCTAATATGCATGTATAGGGAAATGTAAGAAAATACTATGCCTGTAATGTTTAAGGAGTTACATAAGTTTTATGGCTTTAGATTGCCTTGTGTACTGTTAAGAAATATTATAATGTGTTACAATCTGGGGACTTGAGGGACAAAGTAATTGTACATAGATTCTGTCTTATTTATCTTAATGTTCTTTGGCTGAAATTTCAAAGTTAAGATATCAGCAAGGGGACTTCTGAGAATTATGTTATGGGTGATTGTCCTTCCACTGTAACTTTACCTTGTCCTCTTTCTTTGCACCCTTGTTCTCATAATTAAAAATAAAAATTAAAAAAAAAAAAGAAGGTTTAGTAAGCACTTGTTGCTAGTTGACCATTCTTTTATTTCACCTATTTATGAATATTAGGTGGCTTCAAATACAGATTGGCATCTAAATTGATTGATGTGTCCCTATGGGAATAACATTAATAAAAAAAAACCACAAATGCAGCTTCAAGGCCCAGGAATTCCAAGCACTATTGGTGATACTGCAACTTTTGTGGGGGTGTTTTTGGCTGTCTGGCCTTCTGGAAGTATACTAAGTTGGGGAGGTGAGGAGTGCCACACTCACTCCAAAAAAGTCCTGATGATGTCAGCCCAAATACTGGCATACTTGCAATTCTGCTCAGATTGAGTTTCTGTAGAGTGCTATAGAGACGTGCTGAATCAGGAACATTGGCAAAAATGGCAATTGTGATTGATGGGTGTAGCAGGCATGGCTTTTATAAGATGGATACTTGACTTGTCTTCTCTTCTTGAAATTGCCAGATTTTATCTGCACCTACTTATAATTTTTCATGGTTTGGTTTATATTTCTTTCAAGAATAAAGTAAGTCTGTGGAGCTGACCAAGTGAAGGCACAAAGACTGCATTTGTGCATATACTTCTTTTGTTTGCTGCTTGTAACATCCATGATCTTACTATACTAGAATAATGGGAATTATTTTATTTTTGTTTTCATTTGGTTTGTTTTTGTTTTGGTTTTTGGTTTTTTTTTTTTTTTTTTTGCTTGTTTTTTAGTTTTTGGGTGACACCCGGCAGTGCTCAGGAGTTACTCCTGGCTCTGCGCTCAGAAGTCACTCCTGGCAGGCTCGGGGGACAATATGGATGCCGGGATTCGAAGTGGGGTCCACCCTGTGTTGGCCACGTGCAAGGCAAATGCCTTACTGCTGTGCTATCGCTCTGGCCCCTATTTTTGGTTCTTATTTGGATGTTATCAAGATTATGTATTTATACTTAGATAGATCAATGAGATTTCTTCATAATCATATACCTAGTAAGTAGAATTTCTTTGCTATAGAATATTCAGTAGATCAGCTTGGTGAAATCTAGCTAACTTTTCAAGAGAATTTGAACATTTAAATTATCAATTAGCTTTCTAAATATGTCAGTTTCAACTTCTCTAAATGCTACAATAACTGCCTAGGTTTTCATTAGTCTTGACAAAATTTTTTTTTTTTGGTTTTTGGGTTACACCAGGCAGTGCTCAGGGGTTACTCCTGGCTCTATGCTCAGAAATCGCTCCTGGCAAGCTCAGGGAACCATATGGGATGTCGGGATTTGAACCAATGACCTTCTGCATGAAAGGCAAACACCTTACCTCCATGCTATCTCTCTGGCCCCAGTTTTGACAAATTTTAATTTCATTTTTGTTGCTTATTATTTTGAATATAGGGTGGTTGCATGCCATCTATGCCATTTGCAAGTTATAGATGGCACAAATAGTGTAGCTTTTCAGACTTAAGTTGTTTGAAATTAATGTGTTTCTTGTTGTTCCAAGTAAACCATCTTGCACGAACCTGGATAGCTTTATCAATTTATATTTAATTTATATTTATTGGGGCTGGTGAGGTGGCGCTAGAGGTAAGGTGTCTGCCTTGCAAGTGCTAACCAAGGAAGGACCACAGTTTGATCCCCCCACGTCCCATATGGTCCCTCCAAGCCAGGGGCAATTTCTGAGCATTTAGCCAGGAGTAACCCCTGAGCATCAAATGGGTGTGGTCCGAAAAACAAAAAAAATTTATATTTATATAAATATAAATTTATATTCAATTTATATATGTTAGGGGGCATACCTGGTGACGCTTAGGGGTTATTCTTGACTATGCGCTCAAAATTTCTCCTGGCGTGAGGGACCATATGGGACGCCGGGATAGAACCAAGGTCTGTCCTGGGTCAGCTGCATGCAAGGCAAATGCCCTACCACTGTGCTATCACTCCGGCTCCACAATTTATATTTAAGTATTCAAAGTTGATAGATATGTTTACTATAAAAAGTTAATGACCTCTCTCTCCTTGTGTTTTTTTTTTAACTACACATGGCAACAGATCTTGGGGTTACTCCTGGCTCTGCAATTAGAAATTAATCCTGGCTGGTTCAAGAGACCGTATAGGATGCCAGGGATTGAAATGGGTCAGTGTCTACAAGGAAAATACTCTACACCTGTGCTATTGCTCTGGCCCCTCTCTATGTTTTTTCATAATCAACAATTGAACCAATTAGAAAAATGTACGTTTGGGCCTGGAACTGGATGATATGGCTAATAGACAGAGCACCTGCCTTGTTGACTTGAGGCTGGACATTCACATGTTGCATACAAATTCTAAAACTCTATTCATGATCCCTGTTATACAAAGGAGTCTGTAATTTCTAATGCATCATTGCTATGTGAATACCAGCACTATATTAAATTGTGTGAGCACTGCAACTTTAATCTGTTTACCAACAGCTCCGAACTGACCAGGTTAGTATTGTCTCAGGCAAGAGACTAACCCCACCCAAGGTCATGAATCAAATTATATAGGAAGGGGGATAGAGGAAGATTCTTGCTTTTTAATGATCTTTAAAATGATTGGCTGTTGTCTAGGGTACTTTCCTATTGCTCCTTCCCCAATAGGCTACCCATATGGCCAGGTAGCTTGGGGTAGTGTTAATGAAAATAGGCTTGAGAAAGCCTAAGTTATGGTCCTTAAAAATGGCACCCCATCTTGTTCATAACCTAAGAGAAGTCTGACATGATGCCTTTAAAAAATGGCTTCCTTTCTTGGTTAGAACAGGACTCCACAGTTGTTTGTTTGTCTTTGGACCACACAAGATGATGTTCAGTGATTAGTCTTCATTACTCCTGGCTTTTTTTCTCAGGAATCACTCCTGGTGGTACTAGGGGATCACATGGGATTCCAAGGTTCAGACTAGGGTCAGGTATGTGCAAGGCAAGATCCAGCCCTGTTGTTGAAACATTTTCACAGTTGTTGAAACACTTTCTCATTTCTCCCTCCCTATATATAGACATGAGTCTCTAAGATCTGTAATAATAAAGTCATTTTCTGCATAACTACATTGATGCTTTTCCAGTGGGAAATGTTTCTAGTGGGGGAGGAAATGGCTTCAAAAGAGAAACAGCCACCTGAACTTCTGTTCTATTTGACCTGCTTGATCTCTGGGAAAGTGTCTTGTAATTAGGGCTGATAAAATGTGCAGTAGCAACTAAGGAGTGGACACTGAGTTTCTCCCAATTGGAGGGAGTCATACTTCAGGCTGCATCTGAGGCACTTGATCTATGTGGTATATGGGAACTCTTTGCTTCTATTCAAGTTTCCTGGGAACCATAGTCTCAGGCAGGAGCAAGGATTTGTTTATTGTAGAAAAGGAATGTCTTTTCCCAAGTCTATTGTCAGCCTGGAAGAAAAGAATCACAGGAGGAGACAAATAGTGACATAAGGAACTTTTATTAAAAGGGAAGCACATATGTAAAATTGGAATGATACAGAGAAGATTAGGATGGTCCCTGAGCAAGAATAACACGTAAATTTGTGAATCATTCCATATTTATTTAAAAAAAAAAAAAGAAAAGAAGAGAGAGAGAGAAGCAATGTGACCAAGAGAAAATGAGAGCTTCTCCAGAGAAAGCAGAGCCTTAAACAGACAACATTTGGTTGCCTCAGCCTGGGATTCTCTGCACAGATAAGAGTTATTGCCAGGATGTTATCTAAGAAGAAGATCTTAGAAAGTTTTGTGGTCTTCTTTCATATTCATGGCTTGTTCCTGCCGAAGTTCATGTGTGCAAGGCACTTTAACTTTTTTTTTTTTTTTTTAATTATGAGAACAAGGATGCAAAGAAAGAGGACAAGGTAAAGTTACAGTGGAAGGACAATACATAACATAATTCTCAGAAGTCCCCTTGCTGATATCCCAACTTTGAAATTTCATCCAAAGAACATTAAGATTGTAACACACTATAATATTTCTTAATAGCACACAAGGCAATCTAAAGCCATAAAACTTACATAACTCCTTAAACATTACAGGCATAGAATTTTTTTTACATTTCCATATTCATGCATATTAGCTTAAGTTACCCTCAAATCTTAACTGGGTTCTTGTTAAGGATTAGAGTCAAAGGAGCACAGCAAAAATGGTGTTAGAGTGGCAATTGTTGTTTGCATAGGCCCACCAAAATAGGAGGGACATGGACTTTAACTTCTATATTATCTCTCAGGTTCTACTATGTTGTGCTTTGACTTTTAATCAAGGCATAGTTCAAACACTATGAGACAGATCACACAAATCACACCACTCTATATATTTTTTGTTTGTTTGACTCCTACCCAGTGGGTGCCCAAGGCCTACTCCTGGTTCTACACTCAGAATCACTCCTGGCTGTATTCAAGACTATATAGGATGCCAGGGATCAAATCCTGATGGGCTATGCACAAAGCAAGCACCCTACCCACTGGACTATCTCTCAGATTTTGACACACACAAATCATCATGATAATTTGAACAGTTGAGAAATAAAATTACTTTTGTCAAGTCTATTAAGTTTGAATTTTATATTTTCTTACCTTAAAAATTTCCTTTAATATGCTTATATTGCCCATGTGGCTTTATTTATTTATTAATGTTAAAGTGTTTTTACATATGGGTTAACATAGGCATCATTTAAATATAGCGAGTATATTTTTATTTAAGTAATTTCACATATGTTTTCTTTTCCTGTTCGTTCTTGACTTTATACTGCTGTTACAGTTTGAATCTTCATGTTCCAGCTGTACTTAAGATCAGGCACCAATTTTAAGATTTTTTTCACATTACCATAATTGATATGGGGGCCTTGTAGTTTGGCAGGAAAAAGCTCTCTTGGTTTAATATCAAATTAGTCATCATAAAATTCAAGAAAAGGCTGTCAGACCCTGAATATGTGCACCATTTCCTGGGTCTTACTGGTTCCCCTATATTCTAGTTGTCAGTAGTTAACAACAAAAAGAAAAAGAAAGAAAGAAGTTATCAAACCAAAACCAAAGTCACAAATCTACTCAAAGGGCATGTTTAAAATGCTGATTATCAGTGGGACCAGAGAGATAATACTTAGGGTAGGGCACTTGATTTGCACAAGTCCAAGCAAATCAATTCCCAGCACCCCAGAAGGCCCTCTGAGCCTGGTAGAAGTGATCTCTGGATACAGAGCCAGGAATAAGTCCTGACCACCCAGGGTGTGATCCAAAAATAAACAAAAAGAATGCTGATTATCACATCCTAACCCCAAAGAGTTAAATAGAAAGTTCTAGGATAAGAAAGAGTAATCTGCAATTTTTACTATTTCCTGGGGCAAATCCTGTGCAGGTAGTTTTAGAGCCAAAGATCTGAAGCCACTCTTAAGTGCCAGATTTGCCCTTGACCTCTCCTCACGTTCTATCCCCTTGTCTCGGTTTTCTTTTCAATCAAGATATTTGCAAATATTTCTTGTTGAAGCTACTTAAATACTCTTCTCACTGTTCTCTCAGATAGATCTCATGAAAATGCACACATATTTATTAATATTTCTTTCATTACAACATTGCAGTTTATTGCCGACCTATTTCCAGGAGTCCAGGATGTTGCTTGAGGGCAAGAAGATTCATGGCATACGCTGGTACATAATTAAATTGGGATAAATTCTCAAATATAAACTTGAGTGATTATTATTTGAATCAATTTTATTTAAGGCTATTGATACATTTCATTACTTTGAAAATGTAGATAACTTAACTAGATAAGTCCTCCTTTATAATTGTTATGCAAATATACTTATATGTAATTGCTGATAATAAATGTTTTTTTTATAGATACTTTTTATAGAATAAAAATAGAAACTAGACCATGAAAAAAATGTTTTTAGTATGGAGTGGAAGGGAAGGGGTATACCTGACAGTGTTCTGGGGTTATGTTCAGCTCTTTACTCCAGGAACCATAAGATACCTGACTATGAGTTGGGGTTGGCTACATATTCTCTGGTCTTAGACTGTGAAAAGTTATTCCCAATTATCTTGTAATTCTACAAGAATTCTAGTGTCCAGGAAATAGTACAGGGGTTACAGCACCTGGTAGGCACTGAAAAAGACTGTGATTTTGGAGGGCCTGAACACTGCCAGGTGGTCCTGGTAGCCCCCGGAACTGCAGGTTCCTGAACAGCCAGCATTGAGGTATTCTTCAGACCCCCTGAACACCACTTGGGAGGCCCATCTCCCAAAGAATGTCAGAATTTCTATAATTAAATGTAAGAGTTCTATAATTCAATATAAAAATACAAGACACTTAAATATGGGGAGATACAAATTAAAATCACAATGAGATACCATTACATACCTGTGAAGTGACACCGTTGGCAAGGATGCAGATTACCTGGATCTCTTATGTGCTGTGTGGGAGTATAAGTTTGTATAGTCATCTTAGAAGAAAACTTGGCACCATGAACTATACAATCTTCTAACTATGAGCTCTGAAGACATATCTACTGTTATTCAACAATCCCACTTTAAGAGAAATTAGAGTACTTTCTTTTTAAAAGATATGAGTAAGATATTTTATAGAATTTTATAATAAAATTCATTTTTAATAAAGTATATAGAACTCTTCTTTATAATAAAATGTATTTTTAATAAATTTTATAGAGCTTTATTTATAATAAATCCAAACTAAAGACAGTCTAAAAGTCACCAGTAGGAGAACAGATAAACAAAAATTTATATAATGGAATTTGACACAGCAATAACAGGAGTGAATTACTAATACAACAACATAGTGGACTTCACAGACATGATAATGAGTCTAAAAAGCCAGAAATGATAAGCTAGAGAATAATATAGTGGTAGAGTGCTTGTCATGCATACAGCCAAACCGTGTTCATCCCTGGCTCCTCAATAGTCCCCTGAGCCCACCAGCAATGATCTCTGAGCATAGAACCAGGAGAAAAACCTGAGTATAGCTGGGTGTAGCCCAAAATGCCCTCAAAAAAAAGGGAAAAGGCCAGAAATACTATATACAATAATTTATTTTCTCTGAAGTTGAAGAATAGGTAAAATTAATTCTTGAGTATAAAAGACAGAATAATGCTTATCCTTTGAAAAGACTGTGACAAAGAAGAGGGTCAAAGGACCTCCCTCTTGGAGGATACTAAATGTATTCTGTATTTCTATTAGTAATCTTTTTCTGAAATATATATACATACATATATATTCAACAAGGTATAACTTGAGTTTGTACCTGAATTTATTATTATTCATTATATGCATTAATTTATTATACATACATTATTTATTATACATAAATTAAATTCAATTATAGTTCAGGTGGGAAATATTTGGCACAACTTATAATACATCTCTATATTGCTAAATGTAGATAACATAATCACAGGACTTGGCTGATTCCTTCCATATTCCATTCTTCCCCAGCCAGTACCAGTTTGTTAACTATAAATAGGAATGAAACAGTATTTTCCTTATTCAGTTATAAATATAGACACAGAACAATGAACTCAGTGAAATTAATAGAATATAGTAAGTGATATATAAGAATGTAAAGGGGCCAGAGCAGTGGTGCAAGTAGTATTTTAATTTTGCCTTGCTTCAGTTTGATCCTTCAGCGTCCCATATGATCCCCCATGCCAGAAGCAATTTCTGAGCGCATAGCCAGGAGTAACCCCTGAGCATCACCAGGTATGCCCCCCCCCCCAAAAAAAAAAAAAACAGAAAAAAGAATGTATGCACTGCTCTTATCACGCACTTGTGCTAAAATTTACATAGTTCAATACAGCATACCTGGCTGGGAGTTTTTGTTTGTTTTGTTTTTGGGGGGCATACCCAGTGGGCCATACCAGGACTGACTCCTGGCTTTGTGATCAGGTATCACTCTTTTTTTTTTTTTTTTTTGGTTTTTGGGCCACACCGACTGTGCTCAGGGGTTACTCCTGGCTATCTGCTCAGAAATAGCTCCTGGCAGGCACGGGGGACTACATGGGACACCGGGATTTGAACCAACCACCTTAGGTACTGGGTCGGCTGCTTGCAAGGCAAATGCCTGTATGCTATCTTTCCGGCTCCCAGGTATCATTCTTGATGAGTTAGGGGAACTATATGGAATGCCAGAGATTAATGCCAGAGATTTGCCACATTTAAGGCAAGCTCTCTACCTGTTGTACTATCTATCGCTCTAGTCTGGAGTCATGTTTTCAAATCATTAGTAATTTAATGACAACTTTTTTTTAAAAAATGCAATTTTCTCTACAACGTGTATGTTTCTCTACCACCTGAATTTCTTCAAAGTTACATATTGTCAAATATGGAAAAAATTAAAATACTATAATTCATCACATAATTTTATTTTGTTCTACTATTAAAACTCTCCATGAGAACAAAGAATAGAATAGTTAGAAAGTAAAATTAAACAAAGCTCACCATTTTTGTTATGATTCATCAAATAACAGGGAAGGGATTTTTCTTTACTCTTTAGAAGAAACCACCATTTTCCAACCAACCTGTATTTGAATTTCATTTTCAGGAAAAAATCATTTTGCTTTGTGTCTAGAAAGGCTGTTGATCTGATGAGTAATAGGGGTAGATAATGAATGCACAGGAAAGGCTGATGGATTTGGTCTCTGATGGAGAAGTTTCTTTGATCTATGTTCTCTACTTTGGTGTAGTAACAAATGGCTCCTTTATCCTTTGACTAAACCTGACCCTTCAGCATCACTCCTGCTGGTCCCCAGACATTTCGTAAATGAGCATTAAGCCTGCATAGCTACAGACTCATAGCTGATTCTTTGTCTTTTATCAAGTAAACATAATCACAACAATGAGGCACTGTGTCAGAAACAGGGGTGTGGATAGGGCTGTGTTGTAGAAGGGGTCCTTAGTCAAATTCTCTTTTCTAGCTAGTTACTGGATTTCAAAAGCTGCCCCTCTCCCCTTATAACTGTCTTCTTTCCTGGAGTAGCTCATACTGCTATTTCATATCTTCCAGCAGGACTCTCAGGCATGTTCTCGGATCCTTGTGAGTGCTGCCTCTTGCCCAAGGCCCCTTACTGCAGCGATGTAGGAAGAGGTGGAGGGTTTCTGGAGTCTGCAGATCTTTTCACCTAGAATCTAGAGCCAGTTTTTTTTTTCTCCTTAAGAATTCTTGACGCCTCTATTTTAAGGCTGACACATTTTATTATTATTTCTAAGGTGTATAAATTGGATTTGCAGGTGGGTTTAGAATCCAATATATCATTTTATCTTCAATTTTAAGAGGCAAGATAAAATTTTCTACATTCATTTGCTCTTACTCTGCCCCAATCTTTATGCATTACAGCTCTAGTTTAAGGCACTGTTTCTTTTCTTGTCTTTATTTTGCCTCTTCCCTTCTCAAATTTATCTATAGGCTTTATTCATGAACTTATTCAGCACATATTTTGTTGAACATCCACTATTACCATCAATGTTTCAAGATTATAAGCACAACAGTGAACAGGCCATATTTCTGATTCATAGGTCTTGTATTCTAGTTGTTAATAAGGAAACAAATTTATGTAAGTATTAGGAAGAACCCCCCCCCCCACCTTTTTAAGCTTCACAAATTTTCATGTCATCCTTGCACAGGGGCCATGCTAATCTTCTCTGTATCATTCCAATTTTAGTATATGTGCTGCTGAAGCGAGCATTAGAATCCTTTTTATGTTCCAAAGAAAGAGAGTTTTCCTGACACGATGAAACTATAATATGCCGAATAAATGTGACCAAAGAATCCCTATTTTAGGAAGAGTACTTGTAGGTTGGTGAGTAAACCTGTGAAAACTGGTCTTTATCAAGAGATTGAATAGTTAGGAACAAAAAGGCAGCTAAATATACACTACTAGATAATTTCAACTATCATTACAAATGTAATTAATTTATAATCTACAGAGACCATATAATTACCATATATATGAAACACACATTTTATTTGGTGACTTGTCTTGCTTCGGTCTTCCCTTTTGCTTTATTTTTATTTTGCGGCCACACCTGGCTGTGCTCAGGGCTTACTTCTCGCTCTGTGCTCAGGGATAGTTCTTCGGGGACCATAGATGGTACTGGGAATGAAACCTATATCAACTGCCTGCAAGGCAGGTAGATACCTTACTCTGTGTTATCTCTCTGGTCCTACTTCCTTCAATCATTCAAGATGCTGTTATTAGGTTGCTGTCCTTTTCATCTTATCCTTTGATTCCATTCTTTTCTTGAAACACTTTTCCCCTGGCAATGGCTGCTCTGACCTTCTCCCTCCCCCACCTTTTTTTTTTTTTTTTGGCCCACACCTGTCAGAGCTCAGGGGTCACTCCTGGCTCTGAGCTCAGAAATCACTCCAGGCAGGCAGGGGTGGGGTGGGGTGGTGTGGTGGGGAAAGCCTGGAATAAAACCTGAGTTCATTCTGGGTCGGCTGCTTGCAAAGCAAATGCCCTACTGCTGTGCTATCACTCCAGCCCCTGATCTTCTAATCTTCTAATTCTTTTTTTTTTTTTCGGCCACACCCGTTTGATGCTCAGAAATTGCCCCTGGCTTGGGGGGACCAAATGGGACACCGGGGGATGGAACCGCGGTCCTTCCTTGGTTAGCGCTTGTAAGGCAGACACCTTACTTCTAGCGCCACCTCACCGGCCCCTCTGATCTTCTTCTTCTTAATGTTTCACATTTCCCCCCTAATCATTACCAGGAGTTTCCTTTCATAGCATAACCCTGTCAAAAAGGATTTACATGTGGGTCCTTGGCACATACTTTTAGGTGATTATAATATCATTCCTATGCGTAGGAAATTGCTTTTTGAGAAATAATTCTTTTAAAGTTCAATTTCCACACTTTGTTGTTTGTATGAGATAAAAAAAAAATCTTTGAGAAAGGTGCCTTCCAGGACCTTCTTATTCAGCCCAACAAGCTGCTTGTACATAAAAATATGTTATAAAATTCAGGGAAATTGTGCCTTAAAAGACATTCATTATGAAGATGGTTGAGTAATTTATGTTATGCTCAGTTACATACATCGAAATCTGAGTGGAATTGCTTTTAAAAAAACCAACAACACCCATTTGTAGTGTGACTCACACTTTGAATGAGTTCCAGACCACCTGTTGTTTATTCCCTTCCTTTTGGAACTCTACCTTCATTCTGGGTTTCCTCCAGAGGACATGGAACAGGGATTTGCACAGAGCTTTCCATTTAATAAATAAACCCTACAGTGGAGTGGATGCCATGAGTTTCATTAAATAATATAGGGAAGCTGAATTTTGGATCTGTTTGGCCAGGCCCTTGGGACTATATAATCTCTATGATAAACGCTAGTGCTTAGCCTAATATCTGGACCATAGAAAGTACTGAATGTATCAACGAACAGAAAGTGAAAAGTTATATAGCTAGTAACGAAATGTTTTTCAGAACAGTTTAATTCTGTCTCACCCATAACTTGGAAACTGCCTATGTCAGTTTCTTAAACACTTTTGTACTCATAATGCAAGAGTTTTTTTTTAATTAAAACAGTAAATACAAAATTATCATCTAAGCAGACTCTGTGGTCTACAAAAAGAGTACTTTGCACTCTAATTAAGAATATAGCACTAGGGGAGGGGACAGGGGCTGGGAAATAAAAAGAACATAGCACCAAATTACATCAAAGACACATCTTTGTTTTTGTTTCGTCTTGTAATTTGGAACAAGGAATCAGAGGGACAGGTTGAGGCCAACTAGCTAGAAGTATTTAATTAATGGATTAAGATCTCATAGCTGGGGCTGGAGTAATAGCACACCCTGTAGGGTGTTTGCCTTGCACACGGCTGACCTGGGTTTGATCTGTGGCATTCCATATGGTCCCCTGAGCCTGCCATGAGCGATTTCTGAGCACAGAGCCAGGAGTAACCCCTGAGTGCTGTGGGATGTGGCCCAGAAACCACCACCACCACAACAAATCCCATAGCTGCTTTAGAGGCTGCTCAGATTATATATACTCAAAAGATGGCAATTAAAGTATCTATAATGATCAAACATAAAAACGTGCTTGTTAAGGAATAGGCTGGAGGGTGGGAGAGAACTTAGAGAAATTGGTGGAAGTTATCATCAATGATGGGACTGAAGTTGTTGGAACATTGTATGCCTGAAACTATTATAAATAATTTTTATGATACCTAATTGTTTTTAAACTCTGGAAAAACCAAGTTGTTGGTTTTATTGGTTCTGTGATTTCAATCTATCGTACCAGCTCAAATCCTTCTTAGTTTTCCTCTTGAGTTTGTGCCATTGATTTTCCAGTTTCAGGCCTGCCCCAACTAAAAGTGCTGATGCATCCACCAGGGATGTGGAGGTCAAAATATTTTTAGGTTTTGCTACCCAAAATGAACTACTACTCATCAATCAGGATATTATATGTGCCTTTCTTGTTAGATATGCAGAATATCAGGCTGCACCCCAAATCTTCCATTAACAGTCTACCTTTTAAAAAGAACATTTGTGGACCAAAGAGATTGCACAGTGGTAGGGCATTTGCCTTGCAAGTGGCTGACTCAGGACCAATGGTGATTCGAATCATGGCATCCCATATGGTCCCCCATGCGTGCCAGGAGTGATTTCTGAGTAGAGAGCCAGGAGTAACCCCTGAGCATCGCCGGGTGAAACCCAAAACAAACAAACAAACAAACAAAAAGAACATTTGTGTTAAACTTTGAGAAGATTTTGTCTACAGGACTGTTACTCAACACCAAGCACTTAAAGACTTTTATAAGTCTCAGAATCATTTGAACAAATAATTTGAACATAACCACTTGAACATACACAAAAATTTCTGGTCCCTAGCTTGAGATTTGATTCACATAGTCAAGAATTGACTGGAAATCTCCCTTTTAGAGCATTAACTCAGGATAAACACTGATAGTTGGATTTTTATGTTTTGTTTTTATTATGTTCCTATTAGCCAGTGTCCTGTGTTTTCAAAATCAGGATAATGATGGTTTCACAATTTCTCTGCAGAAAAGATTCAGTGCAGTTCAAATTGTAGAAGAATTCTTGCAACTGGTTCTTAATATCTTATGTAAGTTCAACTTACATAAACTATTGTAGAAATTAATAGAGATTATGGGGGACACTTATACTATTTACTTTATTCCTCGGGATCTCCTTTCAATTCTGAGACTTTCTCTTTATCTCCAGCATTGCAGTTATAATTCTTTAATCAAAAGCATCCATCTCTGCTTAACACAACACATGGGAATTTGTAAGAAGTCATCAGAGGACACATAGAATCAACAAGTAATCTATTGAACCAGACCCATGAATGGGTAAAAATATGGTCAAAAGCTAAAAAAACCAAGAGTGAAGGGAGGAAGTAGGAGAATAGGAAGAGGTGGGACTAGAGCTAATATAAGGACAGTGGTAGAGGATCTTGAGCTCTTTGGTGATTGTGAGGTTTATTATCTATTTATCAAAACTACAAATTGTAAATAATATATAACTATGCATAAACTATAGCAATACTAACTTAAAGAAAAGAACTAAGGGCCTGTCAGATATATTATACAGGTTATGCATTGATTTGCTTTCCCTGCAAGTGATTATGGCTCTGACAATTCAGATCCTGAAACCTCTGAGCATAGAACCATGTGTAACTTCTGAGCACTGTTAGGATGCCTGGAAATTATAAAAGCAAAAGGGGGGCGAAGAGATAGCATGGAGGTAGGAAGTTTGCCTTGCATGCAGAAGGACCGTGGTTCGAATCCTGGCATCTCATATGGTCCCTGAGCCTGCCAGGAGCGATTTCTGTGCATGGAGCCCGGAGTAACCCCTGAACGCTGCCAGGTGTGACCCAAAAACCAAAAAAAAAAAAAAAAAACCAGAGTGATAATACAGCAGGTAAAAGGCACTTATCTTTCATGTAGCCAATCAGAGTTCAATCTCTGGCATCCCATATGATCCCCCAAGCACTACCAGGAGTGATTCTTAAATAAAGAGTCAGGAGTAACCCCTGAACATAACTGGGTATGGCCCCCAAAACAGAATCAACAAATAAACAAACAAAAAAGCAAAGATAGAACCACTATTGATATAGGGGGTCTGATAGTAGGAACTTCTTCAGTTTTAAATGGGAGCTCCTCCATAATTATAGCAGAAAGGTAGTACAACAGTACTCAACTTTTGAGAGGGTGAAAAGTCCTATATATGTCTGCTAGGCCCACGCTTTCTTCCTTCAAGGACAATGTTTCTTATTGATATTTTTTTTTGCATAGTTCATTTATCCAAATGTGATAGCGTTAAAGTCTCTTCTACTATCCTATTGCTGTCAATATCTTCCTTCGTGTCCATTAGCTGAATGAGATAATAAGATGAAGGTATATATGCCTTTGTTTTTTATGAAAATGTTTGTACAGCTTGTCTTGTCTTTTAAAGAAATTCTTTTAATAATTCTAGCAAAACTGGTTTCAACTAAGAACTTCCTAAGTTGTTGCTCGTCTTTTAAGTTTTGTATAATTTCTTCAAATCTAAATGCAACTCTAGTTGGATAGAATATTCTTGATGAGCTATTCATTTCATTGAGGTTTTTATTTTTCTCATTGTCTGTCTTCCCTATTCACAGATAGATCTGCTGGAGTCTTACGGGTTTTCCTTTTTATAATTCTCCTTTGATCTTGCCACTTTCAGTATTCTTCCTTTGTCTTTGTCTTATTTTATATTCTGACTACAATGTGTTATGGAGTATTTCTATTTGGATTTATATTCATTGGGATCCTTAGGGCCTGTTGAATTTGGATTGCATAAATTCCTCAACACAGAAAATTAATTAATTAATTAATTAATTTATGGTTTTGGGGTCACACCTGGCTGCACTCAGGGGTTACTCCTGGCTCTGCTTTTAGAAATCGCTCCTGGCAGGCTCAGGAACTATACAGGCTGCCAGGAATTGAACATAGGTTTGTCCTGGGTTGGCTGCGTGCAAGACAAATGCCCTATGCCCTACCACTGTGCTATCTCTCTGGCCTTAAGAAATTTTTTTGTTTGCTTGTTTGTTTTGGTTTTTGGTCAAACCCGGAAGTGCTCAGGAGTTCCTCCTGGCTCTGTGCTTAGAAGTCACTCCTGGCAGGCTCAGGAAACCATATGGGATGTTGTGATTCGAACCAGCGTCCATCCTGTGTACAAGGCAAATGCCTTACCGCTATGTTATCACTCCGGCCCTGGAAATTATTTTTTTAAATAATTACAAATATTCTTTATTTTAGGTACAGTGATTTACTTTTTTTTTTTTTTTTTGGTTTTTGGGTAACACCCGGCAGCACACAGGGGTTACTCCTGGCTCTATGCTCAGAAATCACTCCTGGCAGGCTCAGGGGAGCATATGGGATGCCGGGATTCGAACCACTGACCTTCTGCATGCAAGGCAAGCATCTTACCTTCATGCTATCTCTCCGGCTCTGATTTACAACGTTGTTAATGGTAGAATGAAAGCAGAGTGAAAGTAGAATGTCTGCTTTCCTTCACCATTGTCCCAACACTGGGAAATTATTATCTGTGGTTTCTTTGCTTAGTACAGTGGTCGGCAACCTGCAGCTCGCGAGCCACATGTGGCTCTTTACACTTTTAATTTGGCTCTTCTGTGTGCTGGGCGGCCGCTCCAGGAGTCAGGACTCTGCTACTAGCCTCTGTCAGTGCACACCCTGTGTGGCTCTCAAAATAAATTTCAATCGTGGTTTTGGCGAGATTTGGTTCAGTTGGAAAAAAAGGTTGCCGACCACTGGCTTAGTGATTCCTTTCTAAATTCACCTTCCCATTCCTCTGAGACAGATGATTCTTATGTTGTTCCTCTTGAACTCATCTCATAGTTTCCCCATAGTTGTGCTCTTCATTAATTTTCAGACATTTTTCATCTTCTATTGGTTTTTATTTTTTATTTCTATTTCTATATTTATATTTATTTTTGGTTTTAAGGCCATATCCGATGACACTCTGGCTATGCACTCAAAAATCGCTCCTGTCTTGGGGAACCAAATGGGATGCCTGGGGATTGAACTGCAGTCCATCCTAGGCCAGCCATGTACAAGACAAAAACCCTACCGCTTGCACCACTACTCAGGCCTCTTCCATTGTTTTTAAGCGATTTCCTGCATTTTTGTCTTAGAGTTCACTGATTTTTCCTTCAACTGCTCTTTACTATTACTATTTACTTTTCTGATGTTTTTCATTCAGTTTTTAATTTGACCTACCATTGTTTCTTGTCTCCTCTAATATCCTGTATTATATGTACTTCAAGTAGAACATGAATTCTACTCAGAGTTCCTGATTCCATTTATCATTGTTACCTCTGGATATGTAATAAAAGGAGAGATGTGATATTTTTGCACATATCCTGAAGTGAACCTGCTGAGGTACAGTCAGCAGGCAAGTGCAAACAGGGATCCCTGAGGAAGAAAAGTATGTGGCAGAACAGCGATAAACCAAGCCTGTGACTGCCATCATTGTTACCTCTCTATTCAAGCATGTGCTGGTGTGAAAAGAACCCTTCCATTCTGCACACAGTAGTGAGACCAAGCCACAGATGTTGTGGACAAATGAATTTCATCATTGTTTAATGTCTAGCATCTCACTGACCTCTATCCATCTGATGTAGTAGCATGTTCTCTCCACTAACTTGTTTCAAATTATTTTCTCCAGACATTGCCAAATATCCCAGTGGAAAGACGGTGCCACATCTTCTATAGCTGAGAACCATTTGGTGAATTAAGTCATCGGCTGCCATTTGTCATTTGATGAAGTAAGTCATAGCCATGCCCTGTGAGGAGAGGCATCAAGAAGACTTAAAGTATACCAGGAGACTTGCTTTATTGAGGGTCACCTCCTCTGAAGATTGGTACAAGGAATCCTAATTTCTGAACACTTCCCAGATATTGGGCCAATGTCTAATTTTTGATGGGTTCCTTATTCTAACAACTTGTCTGAAAGTCACCTTTTGCTACTACTGGCAAGATTTGATAATCTCCTTGTCTGATAATTGGTCTCGACTTGCTTTTTTTTTGCAGCTCTGTAGTGGCACTGTAACAGCACTGTGGTGGCTGAACTTGTGTCCCTCCTCTTTCCTCTTTCTGTGGTTAACTGAGCTATCTCTAGTTCTGTGTCATAGCATATGACCAAGCTCTGGGGCTGGTAAGGCTGATCTTGCAACCTCCAAGGATAGCATGTGCTCTCCAAATCTGAAAGGCATGTCTTATAGGGTTTTTTTCCTTAAAGGAAAAAAATATACAAATATATATCTAGATAGATAGATATTTTATTTTGGTTTTGGAGGTTACACCTAGTAGTACTCAGGGCTTACTCCTGCTGGTACCCAGTAGGTTATAGACAGTGCTGGGTTCTCCACATGCAAGGTGAACTCCCTACTCAGTGTCTCTCAAAAAATTATTTTTCTAAACATTTATCTCAGGGGCTAGGGAGATAGTTCATAAAGCTCGAGCACATAATTTGTATGTTGAAGGCTTAAGTTCAATTCCTGGCACTGCATAGTTCCTTGAGTTTTGCAGGAGCAATTTTCAAGCACAGAGCCAGGAGTATACACTCAGCATTGTTGGGTGTGGCTCCAAAACCAAAAGAAAAACATCCATCTCAGGAACGATTAGAGTTATTACAGGTTTATTACCTTATTGTCATTCCGACTGCTAGTACACTTTTATATTCCTCATTACAGGGTACAGAGCTCTTGGGCTAAGGAAGAAAAACCCACATCACTCCCTGCCTCTCTCCTTAAGTCAGGAAACTGAAGTACCAGTTTTATTTCTCACTGCATTTGTTTGTGGGGGTGCTTAGGGACCATCTACGTCCAGTTCAGTTGTGGGTGTCCAAATCTGAGTTTCCTGCATGCAAAGTATGTACACTAGTCCTTGAAGAGTGTGTGGTCAGCTTCAAGTGGGAATTTAAGAGCCATAATGAACCTATCTAGCTTTCCCAGAAGGTGATATAAATCCAAGCAGAGGTGCCCTTACAGCAAAAAGTCAGATTTCTCCTGCTCAAACATTTTATGTAGTCTTTGGCTTAGAGAAATAAACCAGCTTTCAAAGACCAAGCCAGTCATGCGATTCTTCTTGTGTTCAGAGCAAGAAGCCACTCTTTGAAAGATTTGACTGATAGAGCCAGTTCTGGTAAGAGCCTTCTTGGAAAACCTTTCTTTTAGTCTGCTTAGTAGTATGACTAGGATTCAGGCCATGTCTATTCTGTTTCTAGAGCAGTGGGACTACTTCCCCTCCCCCCCAATCAATGAGTTAATTAGAAGCCGGGGAAAGAGTAACATTGGAGGAAAGATGAGAACACTGTGAAAATGAATTGTGCCTTTATTAGAGGGACCTCTGGGTCAGAAGTTTGAATTCTGGAGGCTCTGGTGGGTCTGGTGTGTGAGGAGACCAGCTGTGTGGGCTCAGCAGAGAGGAGTACAGAGAAATGAGGTCAAACAGACAACAGAGAAAGACCATTTGATTTTATGGATCAGAGATTTGCGATTGTATATAGAATGAGCTGAGAAATTTTGCTGAGGGGAAATTTCATGTAGAAAAATAACTTTACAATGGTAATTTATGGATGGCCCACCCAGAATTGCTTAGGGTCTACTCCCTTCTCAGTGCTGGAGGTCTTTTCTAGAGGGAATTCCACATGATATTGGGGATTGAACCCTGAACTCTTGCATGTAAAGCATGTACTCTAGCCATTTAAACATGTACCCAGGCCCCTACTTCTAAAATTTTATTACAGATAACTTAATTAATTTTCATAAGGATAACACCCAGTAGTACTCAGGTGCTAGAATTTCTCCTGGTGATGCTCAGCCCAGCAGTGTTCTCATTATGGCTTGGTGCTCAGATCTAGGGGTGTTTGGAGGGTGGGGTGGCATGTGTGCTGGGATCAAACTCAGGGTTTATTAGCACATTATGCTTGTGTTCTACCTCTTGAGCTCTCTCCCTAGTTCTCACCTGTCTATAGAGAATTCTTCTGGCTTACATGCTGAGAACAGACAGTGAAGAAGAACATGAAACAGTGACCCTAGTTAGGCAGAAATTCCAGTAATCAGGGAAGAGAGATGGTGACCTTCCAGGTGAATTAGACGAAGGTTATGAATGGTGTGGTGTCAAAGACGACATATTAAAGATCTGAGTGAAAATGAAGTGTTATTTTTCCGAGAGGAAGAGATTGTATATATTTAGAAAGGAAGGGATGGGGCTGGAGCAGTGGCACTAAAGGTAGGGCGTCTGCCTTGCAAGCGCTAGCCTAGGACGGATCCCAGTACTGCTACAGCCCTAAGGATTTTTTTTCTTACAAACAGGAAAAAGGACAACATATTTATAATTCTGGAAATGGCTCAGTAGAGAGCAAAAAATATTGATGATTCAGGAAGGAGAAAAGAAAAATTCTGGACTCTACTCCTTAATTAGGCTAAAGAAATCTCCAGTTTCATACAGTTTCTGAGCACCACCAGGTGTGGGCCTGGAAGCCCCCAGCACTTAGGAGTGTTCAAGAAATTCTTGGCACCTGAGGACATGAGTAACATGACACCTTCAGCTCTTTCATAGAACCAGGGTTGGCTGGTTCTCTGAAGGAACTCCTGGTCCTCCTGAGCAAGATTTAAGACCTCCCTTATCCCAATAATAAATTAATTTAGAATACGAAAGAAAGTTTGTGATGTGGTTTTATGCACAGTTTTGATGACTTTGAGTATGGACAAAATCTCCTCTGTGGATTCAGCCCATTAGTAATCATTTGTGCAGTCCAAATCCCAGTATTCTATAATGAGAGAGACTCAAAGAAGTATGAATTCTTCTTGTCTTTGAGTATCATTCTTGGTGGGGTTCATGAGATGGTGACAGGAATCCCACCCAAGTTGCCTGCTTTCAAGTCAAGCTCTCTACCTACTTTACTGGAGGGTCCATGCCACTTTTTAATAGCAACACCCACCTTCTACCCTCACCATTGTAAATGGTTTGTTTGGAATTTTAAAATGATAGGTTATTTTACTTATTTCTCAACTTGGCATTAGCAGAATAGTACTTCCTTTGGTATTTTACTTCTTTGATTCAGAGTATTTATAAAATTCATCCATGTGAATTTTTCATTCTCATTGCCCAAGGACATTTCACAGTATATTCCAGAAAATTCTTTTATTTATTAAGTCATTTTGCTGCTGATGTGTGTTGAATAATTTCTAGTTTGGGGCATTTATAAATAGCAGCAACTTAAATACATTTGAATATATCTTCTGAAATATGCACATCTCCTTTTGGAACAAATTTGCACATGTATTTTAAAGGGAGGTGAGATTCCTTTCGGCATTTTCATGTTGAGTTTCCAGCATCATCCTGTGAGTACAGGTGAAGCCACGGAATCAGAATGACCATATGTCAATATTCTTGGGTTAGTTGTTGGGCTTTTCATGAGACTATAGAGTGACTGAAGCCAGGGAATCAGGTCTCTAGTATGTGTTACCAAGTTGCAAAACAAGTATTTCATGTAGGTAGTTTAGTAAAGATTAAGCAAAAGTTGGTTCTCATTGCTTCCTTAGTGGCTTTGAGTCGAAAGTTTTAACTAATTATTTTGTACCTTCTGAGAAAGGTAAATAGCAATTCTTACAATACTAGAAAAGTTTTCTCCTCCCTCCCTTCCTCTCTCCCTACCTCCTTTCTTCCTCTCTTTCCTCCCTCCCTTTCTCCCTCCCTCCATTCCTTCCTTCCTATCTTCCTCCCTCCCTCCCTCCCTCCCTTCCTCCCTCCCTCTCTTCCTTTCTTCCTCCCTCCCTCCCTTCTCCCTCCTTTTCATCCTTTCATTCTTCCTTTTCCTCCCTCCCTTCTTTCCTCCTTTTCTTCCTTCCTTCCTTTCTTCCTCATTTTCTTCCTTTCTTCCTTCTGTTCTTCCTTTTTCATCCCTCCCTCCCTCCCTTCTTCCCTTCCTTCCTTCCTTCATCGTTCCTTCCTTCCTTCTTTCCTTCCTACCTTCCTTCCTTCTGTTCTTCCTTTTTCATCCTTCCCTCTCTTCCTCCCTCATTTCCTTCCTTCTTTCATCCCTCTTTTAGTCCTTCCTTTTTTTTTTTTTTTTTTTGCTTTTTAAGGTGATGCTCAAGTATTACTCCTGGATATGTACTCAGAAATTGCTCCTGGCTTGGGGGACCATATGGGACGCTAGGGGTTCAAACCATGGTTAGTCCTAGATCAGCATGTACAAGGCAAACATCCTACCACTTGCACCACCACACCAGCCCCCAGTCCTTCCTTTCTTTTCTATTTTCTTCCTGCCCTTCTTTCTTTCTTCTTTATTTTCCTTCTTTTCTTCCTTGTTTTCTTCCTCCCTCCTTCCCTTTAATTTATTTATTCTTTTTTCCTTCCTTCCTTCCTTCCTTCCTTCCTTCCTTCCTTCCTTCCTTCCTTCCTTCCTTCCTTCCTTCCTTCCTTCCTTCCTTCCTTCCTTCCTTCCTTCCTTCCTTCCTTCCTTCCTTCCTATGTAACCACTAGACACAGAAAATGTCAGGGCATTTGATATGTGGCAAGCATAATTGAGGTATAACTAAATTTTCAGCTATTATTTTATAAAATCTAAATTTACATTAAAATATTTCACAATATTGTGGGGCTGGAGAGATAGCACAGCGGCGTTTGCCTTGTAAGCAGCCGACCCAGGACTTAAGGTGATTGGTTTGAATCCTGGCGTCCCATATGGTTCCGCGTGCCTGTCAGGAGCTATTTCTGAGCAGATAGCCAGGAGTAACCCCTGAGCACAGCCGGGTGTGGCCCAAAACCCCCCTAAATTTTTTTTCACAACTGAATTAAGGTATATTGTAAAATACATTAAGATTGCATAAAATGGATAAAATATCTTTCTGTTCTGTTTTTGGGGGTATAACCAATGGTGCCTGGGAGACCAGGCAGTACTGTGGCTCAAACCCGAGCTTCCTGCCTGAAAAGCATGCACTCCAATCCTTTCATTGAGTTCTCTACTGCAGATATCAAATATCTTATTAAACCATTCATTTCTATTAAATATATAGAGAGATAATATTTTGTTTGAAATAATATGGAATACTATTACATTTAATTTTATTTGCTTTTATACTTTTATTGTGGCCTTTATAACATTTAAAAATTGCACATATGTCTTACATTCTATTTTTCTGGCACAATGCTGATTATTTGTGCAAATGTATTTATAATTTTGCAGGAGCACATCCATCAGTACATAGGTTCTACTGCTCTGTGATCATGGTTAACCTGGCCATGCTGGAAAACCAAGTGATGCTGAGGATTGAACCAAAGGCCTCTGCTTTCAAACACACCATATTTCCCCCAAAAGATGGCAGAAAATTACACAAGAACTATGACAATCATCTCTTTCAATATCAATGGACTACATGGACCTATTAAGAGACACAATATGGCAAATGAATCAGAAAATCGAATCCATCACTCTGCAGCCTTCACAAAACACATTGAATTTCGTCAATATTTTTTTTGATCCCCAGCACTGAATGTGGTCTCCTAAGTACTGTAGATCTGAATTTGCCCCTCAAAAAAAGGTGTGGCCTTTATTCATTTTATGACATATTCTTTGTATGGGACATAATGCATTAAGTGGAATAAAATTATCTTGTTTTTTAATTAAAAATGGTTCTCCCAAAAGATTGACTGTTATCCTTAACTACAGATTAAAATAATAAGAAAGCCCATAATTATTAGAGATTTCACCTTTATGATATATCATTCCCTATGGTAGATTTAGTATTTAGTAGTCTATCTCCTCAAATTAATTTATTCCATTTGTATAACACCTTTCATCTTAGAAATGCCAAACATCACATAAAAATTTCTGTTTAATTTTAGTTTTGTTCTTGCTGTTTTTTGGTGTTTTTTTTTTTTCTTTTGTGCTTTGCTTTGTTTTTATTTCAGGACCATGGTTATGGCTGCTGTCTATATTGCTCTGGTGCTTTTGAGTTTTTTTTTTTAATCTTTTATTTTATTTTATTTTTTGTATTGTTGTTATGTTTTTCTTACTTTTCCCTCTCTGCTCTAAAACTGATAGATATAGCCTCTAGAAGAACTCCTCTCATTTTTTGCTTGTTTGATGTTTGCCCCATTTTATTTTATTATTATTTTTTTCTCTTTCCTTCAAACAGAACCACACAACTTGAACCATCTTGCTCCGCCTCACAAATGGAGGGGGAAATAATGGAGGGTACCAAGACCAAAGAGTCATATGAATATTAAGTAGAAATAAAAAAAAGGATCAAACTTAAGCATCAAATCCAAAGCCAACAGAATCAATACCCAATTTACAACATACTAGACACAGAGAGGATCACCTAGACTAGCAGCCTGGGTGGGGGGGGGGAAAGAGGGTGATATGGGATGCTTGCTGGGAACACGAGTAGAGGGAGGACAATATTGGTGGTGGGAACGCCCCTGATTCAATATCACTGTGTACCTAAAATATCACTGTGAATGATTTGTAATCCACTTTTATTAAAATAAAAAAAGAAATATCCAAAAAATATTCTGTTTAATATTAACAATACAACTATGGCCTGAAGAAAACTGCTATATTATAGAGCTAAGTTTCCAGAAAGAGTTCAAAGTGCTTCATCAGTTTTAACTATACCGATCATGTGCATAAAATTTCCAGCTGGCAAGTGGTTACAATTGGGAAATGACTTCCTTGTATAAAGTTTGAAAAAGATAAGCTGGTAAATTGCATTGAATTTACAGCATACTTGCCTATTGCATTTCACTGCTTAATCTACAGGTTTTATGATATACTAAAAAGTGGGGTGCAGCCATTATGTGAAACTTTTTAGAAATTATTTTTATTGCAGTTTAGATAAATAGTTTCAAAAGAATTGATCTATATTTTTTTGAAGTTATTGAACTTTCACCACCTCCAAAGTGCTCAGGACTCTCCACCATTGTTCTTAAATCCTGTGTCAAATCTATTTCACAGTCTCCTAACTCTCTACCCTCACTCTCTGGCTCCAATTGCTTGGTAATCTCAGTTTTGTGATTCAAGTCCAAGGTTTGTCATCATTTATGCAATATATTCCCTTGTTTTGTTTCTTTGTATGCCATAGTTGAGTGAGATTATTTGGTATTTATACTTCTTCTTCTGACTTATTTGACTTAATGTGACACCCTCCAAGTTCATCCAAGTTGTAGCAAACTGCAAAATTTTATTTATTTTTTATATGGCTGCATACTCAATTTACCAGCCAGTGTCTGGGTAAGGAAGAGAGTCACCAAATGAACACCCAGCCCCACTCCCTTCATTTACAGGAGAGTGGCCCATGTTCACTCCAGACTGCACTTGGTCTTCAGAAGCCAGCACCATTGTTCCAAAGCAGCACCACTAATGAGGTCAAAAGATAATCTTCCACTCTCAATAGAGTTCCCTTAGAGATCTCCCTGGCAATAAGAAGTCACCAAACAAAGTGGAAAAAAAAATACCCCAGCCACCTGTACATTCTCTCTGGAAAAAAAACTTCATTTTTTTCAAATTTTTCAAAATTTCAATGGAAATTTTTTGTATGTTTACTTAATCAAAGAAGCCATGGAACAGACAGCTAGTAAATCACAAAAGGATGTAAGAACAGAAATGAGAAAACTACAAACAGAAATGTCAGAACTGAAAAATGTGGTCGGCAAAATGAAAAAAACTCATTGGAAGGCCTCACCAGCAGAGTAAGAGCTGAAAGGACATAATAAGTAAGTTCTAAGATGAGGTACAGAAAACCTCCAGGCAATGGTAGAAAGGAGCATCCTTAAAGGTTATAGTAAATTTATGAAATGAGACTCTTCAAGCCTGAAGACAATGGTAAGATATAGTAAAACAAACAAAACAAAAAATAATTAAATCAATGCCTCACCAAGAATTCTTCATTCAGCTAGACTCCATTCAGATTTGAAGGAAAGATACACAACTTCACAGATAAACAACAGCTTTATAGACTCAAAATTATCTTCACAAAGAGGACTAAAGGGGTTACTTTAAGACAAGATGAATCACACAAACACACCAAACTTGTACAGAAAGTTTGTAGAAAACGCCATGACAGTAATCTCATATGATTTCATAGTATTCCATTATATATATATCCTATATATTAACATTTAAATTCATTCATGTGTTGATGGACATTTGAATTGATTCTGTCCCTAGCTGTTGTGCTAATAGTACTATAGCAATCAACATGTGTGTGCATGTACCTTTTTGATTAATGTTTTGGAGGTATATGCAAAGAAATGGAATTTCTGGGTTGTACAAGTTGTATGAGAGTTCCATTTTTACTTTTGAATAAGTCGCCATATAGAGTTATTTTTGGTTCCTTTTTTATTGGGGGAAAGGAGAGGACACATCTAGTAGTGGTCAGACCTAACTCTTGATGATGCTCAGGAATTACTTCTGGTGGCCTTGGGGACCCTATGTAGACCATGTGTGCCAAACTGAATTTGGACATGGTACATGAAAGGCAAATGCCCTACCCACTGTTCTATTGCTCCAGTCCTACCATAGTTTTTTATAGAGGCTGAACCAGGTGACAATCCCACTACCAGAGGAAAAAAATTTTTATTTTTACCACATCTTAGCCAATACTGGTTGTTTCCAGTGTATTTGTTTGTTTGTTTGTTTGTTTGTTTTGTTTTTGGCCCACACTTGGTGATATTCAGGGGTTACTCCTGGCTCTGTGCTCAGAAATTGATCTTGGTTTAGGGGACCATATGGGACGCTGGGGATTGAACCCAGGTCAGTTTTGGGACAGCCGTGTGCAAGGCAAACACATCTTACTGCTGCACCATCGCTCCAGACCCTGTTTCCCAGATGTTTGTTTTTTTATCTTACTGGAATAATGGGATATGTTGTGTTTTGACATGCATTTTCTTGCTAATAGGCAACAATAAGCATTTTTTTATATTCCTATTGTCTATCCATATATTTTCTTTGAGGAAATGTCAATTCATCTCCCCTAATTTTTAATGGGGTATTGTTTGTTGTTATTTTGAACTTTATGAACTTTATGAGTGCTTTATATACCTTTATATACCTTACATAGTAAACCTCCACTGGGTAAGGGCACAAAAATCAAATAATAATAATAATAATAATAAAAATACTGAGTGTAAAATAAAATCCCAGAAGTTGTGAGATCACCCAGGCACTGTGTTTCTAAACCACATGCAAGTGGGTCTGAAGAGGCAGGGTAGGGACAAATAAATAATAAGCCAAGCCAGTCAGAAGAGAGTAGTTTGTCAGCAGCATCTGTGGCTTCTCCCTCATGGTGTCGGTGTCGGCCCCTGCCAAAAGCCAGATCTCTTCCTTATTAAACCAATTCCCAACACCAGGATGAGAGAAGGTTGAGTAATCCAGGTGGGCTTTTACATATCAACAAAGAGATTTACAAGAAAGATGAATATTGGGGAAATGCCTTTGTTTTGGGTTAATAACTAGGTGTCATCGTACAAAAGAGCACAAAACAAAAATTTGAAAATATGGACTATCTGCAAAACAAAATTAAGGTTTTTGCTTTATTGTCTAAATTTAGCAAAGAAATTATTACATAAATTAATAACATTATTTAATAAAATGAGACTTGGCCATTGTTCATATCCAGCCATAAATTTTACAGGTTCTTTGACTACGGTTAAAAAATACTGACCTTTATTCAAATGTGCCTTTTAAATTGGTTAATGTTCACTACCATTGTTCATTCAATGTACACTCTCAAACCCAGGGTGAGCAAATCTGATAATTGGTGCTAGAAAATATTGCTATAATTGCATCATTTTCCCTTATAATTTATTTGTTTTTAAAACCTTCATCCAGGGGCCGGGAAGGTGGCTCTAGAGGTAAGGTGTCTGCCTTACAAGTGCTAGCCAAGGAACGAACCGCGGTTCGATCCCCCGGCGTCCCATATGGTCTCCCCAAGCCAGGGGCGATTTCTGAGCTCATAGCCAGGAGTAACCCCTGAGCGTCAAACGGGTGTGGCCCAAAAAACAAAAAAAAAAAACCTTCATCCAAAGTGAAGGGCATTGATGTCTGTCAGGTCAAAGTTGTGAAGTTATAATCTCAAACTGTAAAGCATAAGAAACATGGACTTTTAAAATTTTAAATTAGTAGTATTATAATTTGTGTTTTGGGTCTCCATCCAGTCCAGCATTCAGGAGTGACTTATGGTGCTCAGGAACCATATACATTGCTAGGGATTAATCTATAGTCAACTATATCTATGTTAAGCATTTAACCGTTCACCATCTTTCTGGCTATGGACTATCCTTTAGCTTTTTTTTTTTATTGTTTTAAGATTATTTTTGTTACCTAATTTATTATTTAGTTTTTAGGGGGATTTGGGCTACAGTTAAAGGTGCTCAGGACCATATGTTGTATCTAGCATTGAACCACGTCAGCTACATGCCAATCAAGTGCTTGAATCCCTGGACTATCTTTCTTGCCTTATTTATTATTAGAAATATTTTTTATTCTCCTTTCCTTTTTTATTGTTGTTGCAATGACCAGGGCTGACACACATGACTAGTTGTAATACTTGTACATCATTAACTATGGTTATTGGAGGTGACACTTCAGGTTGTGGTGCTAACAGTCCTGGCTAAAGTGCTCACTTAATATTATCTTCCTTAAATTTTGGTGCTTGGATGTACTCATTGGGGTTCTAGGTCTTAGTTGAAGCGCATTGATTCATGGATGTGGTACTTACTAGGGATTGCTGTGGTAATCAAATTATTTATACTAGAGGTAATATTTCCTTGGTACTCAAACATCTTTTTCCCTTGCCATCTTGCTGCATGCCTCTTTGTGTAGTATTACTTGCATACTTTCGGCTGCTGTACTGGTAGAAATCACTCGCAGTAACAGGAATTAGAAAAAAACAGGGATGCCAGGTTTCAACAGGGGAGTTGCTTGGACTGCATGAGGTGCATGTACTTGAACTTATGATTATATGTTTGCAAGACAGAAATTTTTCAGCTGCTTTGCCTCTAGGCCAATTGCTTTTTTTTAATGGTTTTCCTACATGCAGGGAATTACTAAACTATAAAAAAAAATGGAATTTTCATCACTATTGAGGATTCAACTTCTTATTTTTAAAATCTTATTGAATTGTGGCCGGAGAGAGAGCACAGCGGCGTTTGCCTTGC
Organism: Suncus etruscus; assembly: GCF_024139225.1. Lineage (NCBI taxonomy): Eukaryota > Metazoa > Chordata > Mammalia > Eulipotyphla > Soricidae > Suncus > Suncus etruscus. Next base: position 67,535,343 of record NC_064863.1, on the reverse strand, counting down.
AAGCAGCCGATCTAGGACCTAAGGTGGTTGGTTCGAATCCCTGTGTCCCATATGGTTCCCCGTGCCTGGCAGGAGCTATTTCTGAGCAGATAGCCAGGAGTAATCTCTGAGCGCCGCCGGGTGTGGCCCAAAAAACAAAAACAAATTATTGAATCAATGTGAATTAAAAATTTATTTATAAATTTTTATGATTTTTTGATTTTATGATTTATTTATGATTTTATGATTGATGTTTCACCACCAATTCCTTCACCAAAATCCGCTTCTTACCAAGGATTCATCTGCTGCTGATAATACACATTCTTTTTTTTTTTTTTTTTTGGTTTTTGGGCCACACCTGGCGGTGCTCAGGGGTTATTCCTGGCTGTCTGCTCAGAAACAGCTCCTGGCAGGCACGGGGGACCATATGGGACACCGGGATTCGAACCAACCACCTTTGGTCCTGGATCGGCTGCTTGCAAGGCAAACGCCACTGTGCTATCTCTCCGGGCCCTGATAATACACATTCTAAGGATAACACATAAGAATATTTATGTAGCACCCAGAAAGTTGGGTCTTTGAGTCACTGGTTTTTACTAACCCAACACTATTCCCAAACACTTCCAGTGTTACTACTGTCCTTGCCCCTGAGGGCAGGGGTTGAGGGCTGGAGGGAGATAAATGGTCAAATCATAATTACTAATATTAACAAAAAAGACTTCTGGCCATATGGAAAATACTCTTTTCCCTGATCAGTTGGATGCAAGAGTACAGAGTTCCCTCTTTTCTCTTTCTCCTGATTGAATATTATCCTGGAATCTGGAATTGTAGGAGCTGTCCTGCAAGCACAGGCAGGCTATAACTTCAGGCATGGTGGCTCCAGCCACTGAGCCACTGAACAAATCTCAGCAGTGTCATTCTTGAAGAGCTTCTTATTGTGTTAGAAAAAGAACCCCCTCTCTGTTGAAGATATTATATGCTGCTGTTTTTATTTTTTTTCTCCTTAAAGTATTTTTTGTTTTGTTTCTGTGTCATACCCTGAGTTTAGCTCAGGGCTCTGTGCTCAAGGATCACTTCTGGAGGGCTCAGGACCATACAGGTTGCTAGGAATTGAACCTGGGTTTGCTGTGTGTAAACAAACATCTTACATCTCTCGAGCCTGTTTAAAACATTTCTAACTGGTTCACAGAGTAAACAATTCTCTTCTCTAGTCTGTTATGCTAATACTGATAAACTTGTTGCCTAATGGTTTCTTGAAATCTAGTGACAAACTCTTTCAAGGCCTCTCATTGGATAAGAAAATGACTAGGTTTAGGATTCTAGCAATCTAGAGCACAAAAGACCCAACCTGGGGGGCAAGGAGTGAGACCTGTCCCAGTGCAGGAAGGAGTCATTTTCCCTTTGTCTTTCAAGTCACCTTAAAGGCTCCCTTCTTTCCTTTTTTATCTGTTTGAAGTAACTATTGTCTTCTATTCTGGAATTTAGGTTCTTTATAAATAAATGGGGTCGAGAATTCTTGCTCTCTGCTACAAAGCAAGGGAGCAAAAAATGAGCTAGCAGTTCCAAGTGAAGAAGAGAAAACCAAAGAACCAACATCTTTAATCTGTGAGTGAGCAGCCCGTTTAGGGGACTAATTCAGGCATTTAGCTACCAAGCCAAGTACTCTACTTCTGACCCAAACACCAGTTCACAAGTTAATAAATTACCTTACCACATCTACTGGTCTAGCAACTCAGCCAGCACAGCAAAAACACATTGTAAAAATAGTTACAGCTGATTAACTAAGATGACTTTTGAGTCTTGTGCCAATTCGCAAGATGAATCATGTGGCTTGTATCTTTTCTGCGCACTAGGTTTCCTAACTCACATATGACCGGAAGCTTACTCTTTTTCCGCATACAAGCAGAGAGTTGGTGGAACTGCCTCTGTGAAGTCTAGAGAGAGGAAGAGGCAAAGGACTTGAAAGTACCTGATTATTCATCCAGAAGGCCTCTGCTAAGATTCTAAGACCTTCTTTGTATTGAAGAGTCAGAGCTTTCATTTGAAAATATTTGCCTCACACTTCTGAATTTTCATTTTTTGATTGAAGGTTTTATTTACAGTTTAAAATTTGTGTTTTGTTGTTTGAAAAGCTGTCACTTTATATGAGTAATTGTAATTGTAAATGAATGGACATCCTAAATATAGGAGTTTGATTAAAAAAAATTCTGTACATCATAGAATGGAATGCCCTATAACCATACAAGCTGAAAAAAGATGTGGTCCAGAGTAGATATGATAATCCTCCCTTGGAAGCCTGGCTCCTTATATACTCATTTTCTATGTAACTTCTTATACATATTTTTGGTTTATATGCAGGTATGTTAATTTTTTTATTTTTATAAAAATTAGGATGCTGCACATACTTTTATATTTGTTTCTCATTTTTATTTTCCCCTTTAACATTTTACTATAATTTAGGTAAGATTTTATATTAGTACCAAAGTATATGATATTGGAATATAATTGTATTGTACTGCATTGCTATCAAAATGACCATGACAGGTTCCCACCTTCCCCCATGATGTTGCCTCTAGACTTATCATTATCCACCATGCTTCCTCCAGTGCTTGGGAATTAGCTTTGTTATCTAAGGTTAAGGAAGGGCTTAAAGTTGTTCAATATTTATCTATTCCCTTGTTTTGCCTCATATCACAGATGAGTGAGATAAATTTTTCATGATAATAAATTTTGGTTTTCTTTCTCCCCAAAGGTAATTTGTGTTTGCTTGTTTATTTATTTAGTAGTTTTGGGGCCATTCTAGGCAATGTTCTGGGGTTACTCTGGAAATCATTCCTGGCAGTGCTTGAAGAACCAGATGGGATGGCAGGGATTAAATCAGTCAGCCATTTGCAAGGCAAGAACCCTGCCCCACTAAACTATCTCAGAAGCCTCTCATTTGTGTTTTAACCTTTTCTTCACATTTGTCTTAAACATTTTTAATTACATTTATTCCCAAGGTTCTCTATCTTTTGGGGTGTTGTTTGGCACTTTTTCATTCCATTCTTTAATTGGTGGATGTCTGTATAGATGTCTTTATTTTATTAATTTTAATTTTTAAAATTAATATATTTAAGCACCATGATTACAAATATGTTCATAGTTGGGTTTCAATTATATAAAAGAACACCCCCTTTACCAATGTAACATTCCCACCACCAATGCCCACCCAACTCCTTCTTCCCTCACCCTGACCTGTATTCAAGACAGGCATTCTATTTCTCTCTCTCACTACCATTGTCATGATAGTTGCACTCACCACTCTTTGTGTTAAGCTTCAGTTTCCGGCTCTCATCTTTATTGTCTCTGGGTATTATTATAATGATGTCTTTTATTTTTCATAATTCCCATAGATGAATGAGGCTATTCTGTGTCTATCTCTCTCCCACTGACATATTTCACTCAGCATAATAGTTTCCATGTCCATCCATGTATAGGAAAATTTCAAGACTTTATTTTTCCTGCCAGCTGCATAGTATTTCATTGTACATATGTACCACAATTTTTTTTAGTCACTTATTTGTTGTTGGGCATTTAGGTTGTTTCCAGATTCTAGTTATTGTAAATAGCACTGCAATGAATATAAGTGTGCAGAAGGCATGTTTGTATTGTGCTTTTTTGTTCCTAGAGTATATCCCTAGGAGTGGTATAGCTGGATCATATGAGTTTAATTTCCAGTTTTTTTGTAGAAATCTCAATATTGTTTTTCATAAAGGCTGGACTAGATGGCATTCCCACCAACAGTGAATGAGAGTTCCTTTCTCCCCACATCCCTGCCAGCACTGATCGTTCTTATTCTTTGGGATGTGTGCCAGTCTCTATGGCATGATGGTATTACATTGTAGTTTTGATTTGCATCTCCCTGATGATTAGTGATGCCGAACATCTTTTCATGTGTCTTTTGACCATTTGTATTTCTTCTTTGAGGAATTATCTATTCATTTCCTCTCCCCATTTTTTGATGGGGTTAGATGTTTTTTCCTTGTAAAATTCTGTCAGTACCTTGTATATCTTAGATATTAGTCCCTTATCTGATGGGTTTTGGGTAAATAGTTTCTCCCAGTCTATGGGTGGCCTTTGTATTCTAGTCACTATTTCTTTCAAGGTGCAGAAGCATCTCAGCTTAATATAGTCCCATTTGTTTATCTCTGCTTACACTTGTTTGAAGAGTGCTGCTTCCTCTTGAAGATGCCTTTGGTCTCAATGTCATGGAGTGTTTTATCTACATGTTCTTCTATATCCCTTATGGTTGCAGCTCTGATACCAGCGTCTTTAATTCATGTGAATTTGCCCTTTGTGCATGGTGTTAGATGGAGGTCCAAGTTTGCTTTTTTTGCATGTGGCTGAACAGTTGTCTCAACACCATTTGTTCAAGAGGCTTTTCTTGCTCCATTTTGTGTTTCTTGGATTAATCTTTATCAAAGAGTAATTGACTATATGTCTGGGGAACTTTCTCTGAATAATCAAGTCTATTCCCCATATCTGAGGGTTTGTCTTTATTCCAAAACCATGCTGTTTTAATGATTTTTGCTTTGCAGTGCAAGTTAAAGTTGGGAAAAGTGATGCCTCCCATCTTCTATTTCCTAAGGCTTGCTTTAGCTATTTGTAGGTGTTTATTGTTCCAAATAAATTTCAAAAGTGTTTGATCTACTTCTTTGAAGAGTGTCATGAGTATGTTTAGAGGAATTGTATTAAATCTGTACAGAGCTTTGGGGAGTATTGCCATTTTAATGATATTAATCCTCCCAATCCATGAGCAGGGTATACATTTTCACAAATTTTGATTACATTCACAAGGCTTTGATTTTGCCCTCAGGTATGTATTTACTATGTTAAAATCTAAGTTGAAATTTTCGGTGCCATGGTTGTTGTCAGTTGTGTACACTCAAGGCTCCTTATAGTAAGAGCACACACACATATACATATTATGGCATATATATGTCTATATATGTATATATAGTAAGACCTTTTGGAGAATAATTATAATTCTGAGACTAATAGAAAGGTGCTGCCAGAACACAACTCAATGAAAACTGAAATCTTGGCACGAAACCTATTCTACCCATTTCCTACCACATAGCTAATGAAAGTCTTCCTGATATTCAGTTTCTTTAGTTGAAGCACACTTTGTTGGTGCCTATACCCATGCTGTATTGCATTTTTTTTTTGAAGCACAAAGGAGAAACTTTTTATGTGTTTACTTTTGAAGGGTGGGACAACTTAGTCTATGAGATCACCTATTAGTAAGTTATTTTGCATAATCATCTAAACTGCACACATTACATGCAATGTAATTACAATAAATGTTTTCTATTTCTGTATTACAAGAATAGGCAGTCATAATTGGAAAGAAAGGAGAACTATCCTCAGACCTATTAGTACATAACCTCTATTGCAATTTAGCTGTAACGGGGTGGCTTTTAAATGGAACAATTTATATAGTTATTTTCCAAAAGAACCTTGGACTCAAAAGGTCATTCAATCAAAACCAAAATATTTATGATCACCCCTTTTAATAACCCTACCTATTTTTTATTTTAGTATACAGTAACTACTTCAAAATTATAGCAGAATGGTTTTCTGTTTGATTTTCATTTTTCAGGGACAAAAAGCTTGTAGCTCTGCTTGGGCCAACTTTCTCAATGCCTATTTTTCAGTCATACAATTTCACTGGCAGCTTCCTATCAAATTCTGTGGTACTATATCTATCAATGCCTGGATGGTTCATATTATTTCCTCATCTCTTCCTCTATTTGCATTTGCCTTCATAGCTTCTCACCTGAATCCACTGCCTTTGTTTCTTTCTTTCAGGTTTTTTTTTTTTTCTTTCAGGTTATTTTGAACACCAGCTTCCAGAGTCATTTTTCCAAAGAGTGAATAAAATTCTCTTGCTGTGTTCTTGCCTAAACTCTTTACTGTCTTCCTCTTATCCCCTAAGTAAAAGCCATATAGAGCATGGTGATTTAGGTTCTTCATGATTTGTCACCTGTTTACCTAAGAGTGTATAAATTTAAATTAAAACATTTTTATTGTTGCAGGTTTACTCCTGATAATGCTTAGCATTTGGATGTGGAATGTGTGGTGCCGTGATGGAACTCATGGTCTCACACTGAGTTTGCTGTGCATACTTGTGTCCATATTTGTGTTTTAAGACCCAACCCTGAGGTTGAGAATCAACCCTCCTAGGGATGGGTGCAGGACAGAAAAGAAAAAAAAAAAAAAAAAGAAAAGGGAAAAAAAGTAAAAGAAAAAAAATTTAAAAAAAGGGAAAAAAAGGATCAAGTTTTCTAGACTGGAGATATAGTTCAGTGCAGAAGGCCCACTTATATCCTCCAGTTGTACCCACTTCTCAGAACATGTGCTGAAAGAACAATTCTGAGCACAAAGTCTGGTGTATCCCCAAAGCAAACCAAAACCCAAACAAATCAAAGCCAACCAAATCAACCCTTCAGTAAAGTCTTTATAGGCAGTTTACGTATTGATACTTATACTGTGTCTTACATGTATATCTGTCATTGCACATGGCATCACAAAGTACTTTCTTTTTCTCCCTAAAAGCTTAGATTTATATTTCAATGTTTTGAAAAAGAAAATTTGTCCTTTTTTTTTTTTGCATAGAATACAGAAAAAAATACATGCCCTAAAAATGACTGCTAAATTGAAGCCTTGGAAAACATGAAACTTTACTCAACAAGGTTACTACTAGAAATGAAAAAGAGAATAGGAATTTATAACAAGTTATTTACACACTGCTGATATTCATCTTTGCCTATAGACCTATCAGCATCTCAATGAATAGAACAAATAAATGGAAATGGCACTGGAGAGAGTCCAATGGGTGATTAAGGGCATGCTGTGCAGACTGAAGACCCATTTTTTAATCCAAACACTGCTGGAAGGACCCTCAAACACAGAGCTCAGAATAGAAGTATAAAATCCAATAACATCCACCTTATCAATAGGCATGTGTAATAATAATTGAGAACTCTGTTTCTCAACCTTGCTCCCCTTCCAACCTTGTTCCCTTCCCCACCAGTTGTCCCCTAGACTTGTGCCATTGGTTGTCAACTATGACCTCATTGGATTATCCTGGAGATATCCAGGGAGTCACATGACCCCAACTGAGAAATGCTGATATAGAGGAACTCTTTTTTTTTAATATAATTTTTATTTTGATCATAGTGGCTTACAGTTTGTTGACAATAATATTTTAGGTACATATTTACATAAAATCAGGGGGGATTCCCATCACCAGTTTGTCCTCCTTACACCTCCGTTTTTGTCCTACCTCCCATATCCTCTTCCCTCACCCCCAGGGCTGCTAGAATATATGGTCCCCTCTGTACCTAGCCTACTACTTAGTAGTCTTGCCCCTGTTTGGTCTTGGTGCCTCCCTTATTTCCCCCTCTAACTGGGAGGCAGGACTAGCTAGTTCAAGTTAACGTGGTTTTGTTTGAAGAAGAGAAAAGTAATAAACTGGGGTAAAAGTCTAATACGCCAAAAATGGGCGGAATCCTTCTAGAGGCTCTCATCATCGATTTGAGAGACGAAGGAGAAAAAGAAGGTGAAACACTCCACCAGTACAAAAAGAAGTGTCAAATATCCAGTGAGGACTCCAACAATAACGACAAGCACCACAAAAAACAAACAAACAAAAAAAAACACCATGGTCTTGAAATAAGAAACATGGCATAGCACATAAAGAAAGAAAAAAAGGGAGAGAAAAAAATAAGTATAACTGGGGACAACTTCAAAAATCACACCCAACCAGAGAAATTGACCAAAATTAGATAGGTAAATAAAAATAATAATAATAAATGAAGATAAAAAAATTAATATATAAAAAATAACCAAGGTTTTGTGCTTTTTGTTTTTTTGTTTTTTCCCTCCTGCCCTGGCACAGTAAATATTGGGGTCATTCGAAAAGGAATTCACTTGGCCTAAGAGATATGGGGTTTCTCTGTCCTTGGAGTATATTGTCATGGGATTAACTATAGACTCTGTTCAGGATCATTTACTCTCCCGGTGGTGCTTTTGTGGTGTTTGGAAGACTTTTGCTCTGTCCTGGGTGATACAATCAGACCTCTGTGTCTAGAGATCTCAGTATCTGCACAGATCCAGGGGTGGGACTTATGATGCAGTCAGTCTTTGTGGCTCTAGAAGGAGGAACTCTTTTTCTTTTGTTGTTTTTTGGGGTCACACTCAGGGGTGACTCAGGGGTTACTCCTGGCTCTGCGCTCAGAAATTGCTCTTGGAAGACACGGGGTAGGGCCATAGGGAATGCTGGGATTTGAAACACTGTTTCTCCTAGATTGGCTGTGTGCAAGACAAATGCCTTACCGCTGTCCTATCTCTTGCCTCATAGAGGAACTTTTCTTTTTTTTTTGTTTTGTTTTGTTTTGTTTTTTGGGTCACACCCAGCCACACTCAGGGGTTACTCCTGGCTCTATGCTCAGAAGTAACTCCTGGCAGGCTCAGGGGACCATATAGCATGCTGGGATTCGAACCACTGACCTTCTGCATGCAAGGCAAACACTTTACCTCCATGCTATCTCACCGGCCCCCTATAGAGGAACATTTTGTGGTAAAGTATAACCTGATATTCTCAAAACATCTGAAAAAGTACTATTTGGCCCATGCTGTTCAGAATAGATGTATTGCCCAGGCTGCAGAATTCTAATGCTTTGAATTTATAGAATTTTGATAACTAAAATTAAAATGATAATGATTCATATCTACCTTACCCTTTCATGGAAATATGAATTTGTTCCTTCACTATGAAATCATTGTACATAATTATCTTCAGATAGCAAATAATCACTTTAGCATAATATGCAGATATTAAAAAGACATTTTCTTTGTGTGTGTTTTTAGATTTTTTTTTCTATTAACTCTCCTGAATTTTTTTAATGTCTTTATTTAAACACCGTGATTACAAACATGACGTAGTTGGGTTTCAGTCACAAAAATGTGTAGTCATGGCCGATGGACTTGAAAAAGACATTTTCTATTTCATTTCTTTTCTAGCAGGGTGTTTACTAGAGTGTTTCTTATTATTTATTTATTTTTTAGGGGGCCACACCTGGTGACTCTCAGGGGTTATTCCTGGCTCTGCACTCAGAAATCACTCCTGGCTTGGAGGCCCATATGGGATGCCAAGGAATCGAACTACAGTCCGTCCTAGGTTAGTGCATGCAAGTCAAACACCCTACCGCTTGTACCACAGCTCCAGCCCGTTTCTTCTTATTTTCGACTAGTCAATTTTATGTTGAATATCACAACTTACAATAGTATTATTATGAATATTTTAGGTATACAATGTTACTACATCACATTCAGCTCCAGAGAGTCAATATACCTCCACCACTGTCCCTAGGTCCTTTCTGGTCACTACCCAACCCCCGTTTTGCAGACTCATTTCTTTTTTTTTTTTTTTGTGGTTTTTGGGTCACACCCGGCAGTGCTCAGGGGTTACTCCTGGCTCCGCTCCTGGCAGGCATGGGGGACCATATGGGACGCCGGGATTCGAACCGATGACCTTCTGCATGAAAGGCAAACGCCTTACCTCCATGCTATCTCTCCGGCCCTTGCAGACTCATTTCTGTACACAGAATCTCAGAATTAAATTTTAGTGGTCTTTGTGGATTTCTTTATTTGGCTTGTTTAATGCTCCATATAGAGTGAGATCATCTGGTATTTGCCCTTCTCTTTCTTACTTTGCTTGTATGATGCTGTCTAGTTCCCTCCAAATTGTAGTTCCCATTTTTCTTATAGCTGAGTCATATTCCATTGTGTTCACATTTCTTTATCCATTCATCTGTTGCTGAGAGCACCTCAGCTAAAAATGTGACTTCCTTTGAATACAACTAACTGTTAAAATGTCAAGCTTGATGATGACAACAAGGAAAGGGTAAATAGTTTAAAAGGAGTCCTGCTAGGAGTGATTCTTGAGCACAAAGCCAGGAATAACTCTTGAGCATTGCTGGGTGTGGCCCCTACACAAACAAAGGATCTAACTCTTGGTATTTCACTTTATTAAACAACTTTTTTCTTTTTCTTTTTAGATTTGTCTTGAAGTCTTTTTTGGGGGGCCGGGATGAGGTGGGTGCCAGGGATCACCCCTGGTAGTGTTCAAGAGACAACATGCAAGGCCAGGAATTGAACCTGGTATAATATACGCAAAACAAGTGCCTTCTTTCTATACTCACATTCTAGCCCAATTGATTAGCTTCAGCAAATCACTGAATCCTTATAAGTATAATTTCTCTCAGAATATTATACCTCCTCACAAAATGAGATTAGTGATACCTTATCATTCATTAATAATAGAAGATTATTTAAAAATGGGTTCTCTCAAACATTTGAAGTCTCAAGTTTGGAAAAATGGCAGGAACAAAGAAAGAGAATTCAGGCAGCAAATATATTGAACCATACCGAATCACTGTACCAGTGACACAAATTCTACAAACAGCCTCTGGAAGCCTCATCTTTGGCCCCCATCCCTGGTGGCCCTGAGCACACTTGCAGGAGAATACTGTTGCCATTTCTTCCACCAGAATGAATTATTGTTTCACAAAGTTCTAAATCTAGTGAGAGGATGGTGAAAAGAAAAACACAACACACATATTAGAGATTTTGTTTCTTTGTCCTTTTATTATTATATTTAAATAGTAGGAGATTGGTTATGTTCCAAATCTCAGAACAGAAACTTCCTAATATAAAAAGTAATTAAGATGGGGCTGGAGAGATAGCACAGCAGTACCGCATTTACCTTGCAAGTGCTGACCCAGGACCAATGATGATTCAAATCCTGGCATCCCATATGGTCCCCCGTGCCTGCCAGGAGTGATTTCTGAGCAGAGAGCCAGGAGTAACCCCTGAGCATGCCAGGTGTGGCCCAAAAACCAAAAAAAAAGAAAAAGTTATTAAGATGTTTCACTCAACTTCTATGGACAATGCCATGGGAAGAAGAAGACGAAGAAGAAGAAGAAGAAGAAGAAGAAGAAGAAGAAGAAGAAGAAGAAGAAGAAGAAGAAGAAGAAGAAGAAGAAGAAGAAGAAGAAGAAGAAGAAGAAGAAGAAGAAGAAGAAGAAGAAGAAGAGAGAAGAAGAAGGAGGAGGAGGAGGAGGAGGAGAAAGAAGAGGAGGAGGAGAAAGAAGAGGAGGAGGAGGGGGAGGAGGAGGAGGAGAAGGGGGAGGAGGGGGAGGAGGGGAGGGGGATGAGAAGAAGAAAAGAAGAAGAAAGAAGAAGAAGAAGAAGAAGAAGAAGAAGAAGAAGAAGAAGAAGAAGAAGAAGAAGAAGAAGAAGAAGAAGAAGAAGAAGAGTCTTATATGTAGCATTACTATTCTTAGGCATTTATCTAAAATGTATAAAAACATTAATTTGCAATGTGTTCCCCATGTTCATAGCAGCATTTTTCCGTCACAGCTAGAACATGGAATTGACCTGAATTCCCACCAAGTGACTGACTAAAGAGGTTGTCTTATATGCCTAATGGAATATTACTTGATATTACTTGGCTAATAAAAAGATGAAAGTGAATACATTATGGAAAAATAAGTCAGAAAGTAAAGGACAACCACAGGATAGTCTTACTCATTTCTGGAATATGAATAACTAAAGTAAATAAACTGGCAAAACCAATAACACTAATTCCTAGACTCAGTGATAACTGTGGAAACAAGAGAGATAACCATGGGGAAAGGGAAGAGGGTGGCCATCTTTTAAACGATGGGATCACATTGGAAATTTGGTGAGTGACAATGAGAAATGTCTTAGACATATGCAAAGTTGTTAAGCTGTATTCCCCCAAATCTACAATATTGCTAGCTAATGGCAAATACCTTTTTTTTTTTTTAATGATGTTCCAAGTCTAGGCCCCAGAGTATTGCAAGGAGAAAGAAAGAGATTGAATGGAAGAGGAGAAACAAATATGAAATGATAGGGAACAGGGGCCAAGAGATTTCAGGTGCAGTGGTAGTGTTAAGAAAGGACAGAAGTGGGCCAGAGTGATTTCACAGCGGTAAGACATTTGCCTTGCACACAGCCAACCCGGGATTGACTCGGGTTCTATCCCTGGCATCCCATATGGTCCTCTGAACCTACCAGGCACAATTTCTGAGCACAGAGTGAGAAGTAATTCCTGATTGCTGCCAGGTGTGGCCCAAAAATCAAAATAAGGAAAAAAATGGACAGAACTAAATACCCAAGCCAGAGTTGACAATAACGAAATCATGAGATCCAAACTTTAACAACCAAAATTAAAAATGGGCCTATTATGCTGGCAGGCTGGGGGGCAGGGGTGGTGGCATGGGATACGTTGGTAGGAAGAAGTTGACACTGGTCCGAATTGGTCTTGAAACATTGTATATCTGAAACCCAACTATAAAGAACTTATCTGGTATCACTGCCTTCAAATTTGTTCTTTCTAGTCTTTATCTGGGGGGGGGGGTGGGGTTATTGGGGAATCAAGCCAAGTAGTAATCAGGGGTTACTCCTGATTTGTTGCTTGGTAGTAGCTCTCAGTGCTATGCAGGGATCAAATTTGGTTTTCTGTATGCAAAACACTTGACTTATCTTCGCTGCTTACTCCTCCACTTCTTAACTCTACTTTCATCAGTCTCTCCCTCCCATGTCTTATTCTTGCCACTGCTCTGTTTAATGATCCTCTTTCTTTAATACTGGGGCAAATGCAGATGTATGAGGATACCAGAACACGCTTCTTAAGAAGTTCTTCATTTGCTCCCATGATGCTTTTGATCAGCTACTCCCATTGCTTCATTTGTGCTTCTCCTTCTCCAGGGAAGCTTTGTGCTGGCCAAAGTACTAGTGTTCCCAATGGATCATACTATTTTTTTTTCCTTTTTAAAATTTTTTTTATTTTTTATTATTGTTTTAAATCTAGTTTTGATAGATTTCTTTGTTTTGGGGTAGATATTGAAGTAGTTGTCCATTTTTTTTAATTATATATTTACTTTTTCTTTCTTCTTTTCTCTTCTTCCTCCTTGCGCCTCGTCATATTTCCTATCTCAAGACCATGGCAACTATGTGGTGCATATTTTTTTAAACATAATTTTATTTTGATCATATTGGCTTACATATTGTTGACAATAATATTTTAGGTACATATTTACATAAAATCAGGGGGGATTCCCATCACCGGTTTGTCTTCCCTACTCCTCCGTTTTTGTCCTACCTCCCATATCCTCTTCCCTCACCCCCAGGGCTGCTAGAAAATGTGGTCCCCTCTGTACCTATCCTATTACTTCGTAGTCTTACACCTGTTTGGTCCTGATGCCTCCTTTATTTCCCCCTCTAATTGGGGGGCAGGACTAGCTAGTTCAAGTTATGTGGTTTTGTTTGAAGAGGAGAAAAATAATAAACTGGGGTAAAAGTCTAATACGCCGGAAATAAGCAGAATTTTTCTAGAGGCTCTCGTCATCGGTTTGAGAGACGAAGGAGAAAAAGAAGGTGAAACACTCCACCCCTACGAAATGAAGTGTCAAATATCTATTAAGAGTTCCAACAATAACGCTAAGCACCACAAAAGCAGAACAAAACAAACAAACAAACAACCAAAAAAACCCAAAAAAACAAAAAAACAAACAAAAAAAAAACACGCTGTGGTCTTGAGATAGGCACCATGGCAGAGCACATGAAGAGGGAAAAGAAGGGGCCAGAGAGATCACATGGAGGCAAAGCGTCTGCCTTTCATGCAGGAGATTATTGGCGCGAATCTCAGTGCCCCACATGGTCCCTCGTGCCCGCCAGGGGGAATCTCTGAGCCCGGAGCCAGGCATAATCCCTGAGCACTACTGGGTGCCACCCAGAAATCTGAAAAGAAAAAAAAAAAAAAAAGAGGAGAAAAAAAAGTGGGGGCAATAACCTCAATAACCACACTAAAGCAAAGAAATCAACCAAAAATAGATAGGTAAATAAAAATAATAATAGTAGTACATGAAGATAAAAAGTAATATATGAAAAATAAACAATTTTTTCCCTCCTGCCCAGACACAGTAAATATTGGGGTCATTCGAAAAGGGATTCACATGGCCTAAGAGATATGGGGTTTCTCCGCCCTTGGAGTATATTGTCATGGGATCAACTATAGACTCTGTTCATGATCCTTTATTCTCCCGGTGGTGCATTTGTGGTGTTTGGGAGGCTTCTGCTCCGCCCTGGGTGATATAGTGAGACCTCTGTATCTAGAGATCTCAGTATCTGCACAGTTACAGGGGTGGGACGGATCATAATATTTAATGTATTTTTTGTATAAAGGGAAACTACAAAAAAGTTAAAAAATATATTGGCCTATGGACATTTTATCTTATGAAAAGCAATTCTGCAATAACATACTTGCCTTGCATGTAAAGGAACAATGGGATCCATCCATCACCCCCAAAAAAAAGGAAATAAGAAAAAGGCATGTTTTGAGGGACTTCCCAGACAAGAAAGAGGTGTTGGCAGGCTCTGAAGCCTGTAGACTTTAATAGGAATGTCACATACATAGTGCAGTTTCACCAAAATGAAAGAATGTTCTAGAGTCAAAGAAGCCAATTAACACTTTCACCTCATTTTTCTTGCTTCACAGAATCTTGGCAAGCTTTTCTTGACCTATGGAAAGGGAGCTGGAAAGTAACTCAGATGAATACAATAGATATTTTGCTTAATTAACAACAGTCTGATCACAGGCCAAATTGTAGAAGAGAATTGTGTACAGTAGCCTGGAAATCAATCATGCTCTGACGGTACACCCACACTGGCCCTCCACTTGTAGAAATTATTTTCTTGCTCTTCCCTGCCAAGAGACTTTAATTTCAGTTTCATGACTCAGCAGATGATGCAGATAAGTAAGGCTGTGGAAGGATTCACAGTCAACTGATACGATGACTTTTTCTCTGGTAAGGAGGGCAGGGCTGAGTGCATGAGGAATCTTCTCCTGTGTCCTTCTGTATTACTTAAACATTTTGCAATGTTAGTATATTATTTTTGGAACTGCATTTTTTTTTTGTTTTGGGGCCACACCAGCAGTGGACATGACTTATTCCTGGCATAATGCTCAAAGACCACTCTTTTGGGAACCATATGCAGTGCCAGGGATCAAACTGGGTTCGCTGCATGCAAGTCAGTTGCTCTACCTGTTGTACAAACCTGTAATATCTCTTTGGCCCCTGGACATGATTAACTTTAATGTACTAAGCAACAACCAAATGGTAAAATAAGCACACAGATGAACTGTTATAAGTTATTAGCATATACAAACAACCCTGTCAATGACTATTAATGGGGGGGATATAAGCATATGAAAACATACTACTTTTCATGCTTTAATTTCTTTTTTTTTTTTTTTTTTTTTTTTTTTTTTTTTTTTTTTTTTTTTTTTTTTTGGTTTTTGGGCCACACCCTGTGACGCTCAGGGGTTACTCCTGGCTATGCGCTCAGAAGTTGCTCCTGGCTTCTTGGGGGACCATATGGGACGCCGGGGGATCGAACCGCGGTCCGTGCGCAGGCAAGGCAGGCACCTTAGCTCCAGCGCCACCGCCCGGCCCCTCATGCTTTAATTTCTTAGCTGCTCTTTTCCTGTTTGCCCCTTTCCGGTTAATATGTTTTCTTTTTCTTTCCCTTCCTTCCTTCTTTCCTTCCTTCCTTCCTTCCTTCCTTCCTTCCTTCCTTCCTTCCTTCCTTCCTTCCTTCCTTCCTTCCTTCCTTCCTTCCTTCCTTCCTTCCTTCCTTCCTCACCACCCTTCCTTCTTTCTTTTTCTTTTTCTTTCTTTCTTTCTTCCTTTCTTCTTTTTATTTTCTTTTTTCTTCCTTCCTTCCTTCCTTTCTTTCTTCCCCTTCTTTCTTTTCTTTCCTTATTCCTTTTTGCTATTTCTTTCTTTCTTTCTCTCTCTTTCTCTCTCTTTCTTTCTTTCTTTCTTTCTCTCTCTTTCTCTCTTTCTTTCTTTCTTTCTTTCTCTTTCTCTCTTTCTTTCTTTTTCTTTCTTTCTCTCTCTTTCTTTCTCTCTCTTTCTCTCTTTCTTTCTTTCTTTCTTTCTTTCTTTCTTTCTCTTTCTTTCTCTCTCTTTCTTTCTTTCTTTCTTTCTTTCTTTCTTTCTTTCTTTCTTTCTTTCTTTCTTTCTTTCTTTCTTTCTTTCTTTCTTTCTTTCTTTCTTTCTTTCTTTCTTTCTTTCTTTCTTTCTTCCTTCCTTCCTTCCTTCCTTCCTTCCTTCCTTCCTTCCTTCCTTCCTTCCTTTCTTCTTTCACCTCACACAATAAAAGACAAGTACTCTACTCTGTGCTCTCTCCCTGGGCCTCTGGGGTTTCCCCCCCCCCATTTTTTACAGGGGAGTGTTTTGGCCTTAATCATTAGTTCTTGGGGCCTATTCTTGGCTTTGTCTTCAAGAGTGATGCCTGACTGTGTGCTCAAAGACCATATGAGATGCCAGAAATAAAATTGAGGTCGACTGCATACAAGGCAAGTGCCTCTGTCCTTGATCAAGATTGTTATAAGAAACAGGAAGTTGGCCTGTTTTTATCACACACACTTCTTTTCAAAGAGTATCATAGTTTCTAATTTGATTTTCATTTAAATCTTGAGGCAGAACATCAGTTATTGTTTTGCTGATGGGGAAAATGCCTACAGTTTTGTTTTGAGGTCACCCTAGTGGTACTTGGGCTTAAGCGTGTCACTAAAATCAACTGCTTAGCTTAGTCTGCTAGGTCAGAGCTCAGGCTCAGTGATGCAGCATGGACTAGTGGGACAAGTGACATCAGAACTACTACAATAGTGCTCAGGAACAGCAGCGCTATAACCAGTAGTGGCATAGATCAAACTTGGAACCTTGAACATGTAAGATACTTGAGTTTCCAGCCCTGAGAACTATCAACCTTTTCTTGCAGTTTTAGATAGAGCAAGGATGAAATTCTGGTCTATGAATGATTTTTTTTTTTGTTTCCACCAGGCTATTTTCAAATTATAATCCATACACTTAATTTTCTATAAATATTATTCTTTTTTAAACTTTATTTACTTATTAATTGGTTTTTGGGTCACAGCACAGCACTCAAGGGTCACTCCTGGCTCTGCACTCAGAAATCACCCCTGGTAGCTCTGTAGCAGGCTGGGGGACCATATAAAATGCCGGGAATCGAACCAGATCCCTCCCAGGTCAACAGCATGCAAGGCAAACACCCTACCACTGTACCAATATTATATAATAAAACCATACAATTTACCATCCCCATTCTCCTCTAATACTCTTTCTCAGTTTCTTATATTTTCTTTCATAAGATGAAAATAAAATTCATGTTTTATAATATGTGTGAGTGTTTTGGCATGAAATTATTTCTCTAATGAGAGTGTCAACTCTATGAAGACACAAGCTATGAATTCTTCTATTCCCCTCCTTAAATCAGTTAAGGCGCATGCACAATTAATGAACAATTAATTAATGCACAATTATTGAATGGCTGAACATTAGCTCCTCTGTTAGGTAGCACTTTTTCATTCAATAGTTATTTTTGTTTGTTTGGGGACCACATCTGATGGTGCTTAGGGGCTTACTCCTGACTTTGAACGCAGGCATCTGTCCTGGTGGGGCTCAGGGTGCCAGAGAATAAATCATATGGGTGCCAGAGAACGAACATAAATTGGCCATATGCAAGACAAGTTCTTAATTGCTGTTACTATCTCTCCAGGCCTAGTCACAGTTATTTTTTAAATAAGCTTGAATAAAGAAGAAAACATGTTGACACAAATATCTAGAAAATTGAGAAATCAGCTGGATTATATCATAATTTTGGGGGGGTTATTTCTTCTCTCCCACCCCATTTTATCTTTGTTTCCTCTTTCCCTTTCTCCTCCCTGTTCCTTTGCTTTCTTTTCTCTTTCTGGTTTCTGCCATACTCTACTACAAATAAGTGACTTCCACCTCTTCTGTGTACCACTGTAGCTCTGAAATTTCTTCCCTAGTTGGGCATCCAGGGAAAAGCAAGGATCTCTAAGTCAACATCAGTATTTAATTTTTGGAAAAGAGATTTTAGGCTACTTGGAGCTGTGTCCTAAATGAGGGAGATGTCTGGTGTTTGGAGCCCCTCTAAACCCATGCATTGGGTGGGTGTATTGGTTCCCCAAAGCAAGGAGTGCAGAGCAGATGGAAAGTATATATGGTCTCCATAGTCTCACAGGAAAAAAAATTTTTTTTTTTTGGATTTTGGGGTTTGGACCACACCCAGCAATGCTCAGGGGTTACTCCTGGCTGTCTGCTCAGAAATAGCTCCTGGCAGGCACGGGGGACCATATGGGACACCGGGATTCGAACCAACCACCTTTGGTCCTGGATCGGCTGCTTGCAAGGCAAACGCCTCCGCTGTGCTATCCCTCTGGGCCCTCACAGGGAATTTTATTATCGTATTTTCCGGCGTATAAGACGACCGGGCGTATAAGAAGACCCCCTAATTTTGCAGTTAAAACATAGGTTTAGGCCTATATTCGCTGTATCTGACAGAACGACCCTGTGCTGCAACTGTATGTACCACAGTGAGCCAATCACAACAAGCAAAGGTTCAAAGGTTATACTGTAAAGACTTCCTCTCTGACTCTGTCCAATCTGAGCAGGCTTTATTCAGACAATTTTCGTTTAGCGGCATATTGAAACATTTTTCGGGATATACTCAGTGTATAAGACGACCCCCGATTTTCGGTTGACTTTTTTTTTGTTTCAAAAGTCGTCTTATACGCAGGAAAATGCGGTAAGTAAAGAAGTGCCTGTTTGAGTAATTTCCTGCTTCTTGAATCTAAACTCTCGGGATGAAGCTAAATGAATAATCCTCTTGCTGTTTGAATGAAACCTTCATTATTTTTTTTAAATGGACTTTACTTTTGAGTGGAAAGTTGCTAATAAGTTAAGGACACCAAAAGAGCAAAGACCAGACTCAAAATTTAGCATCTATGTTTGTTCAGCAAAGCAGAGGACACTGCAAAATATTGTTTTAAAATTCATTCTGGCCTCTAGCCAAAAAGGAACTCTAGAAATCTGTTTGCAGATTAACTGTATTTCAACATCGAGGAGGAAATGTGTGGCTTGGTGTATAGCACAGATGTTGATCCACATTTCATGGAGAAAATGCTGTAGGCAGAACACATTTTTCTCCATTGGAAGAGCACCAAATGCTAGTCATTTCCAAGGTGGTGAAGGCATTGAAGGTTGTTAGTCCTCTAGCCTTAATTCTTAAAGGTTTTCAGTTCTCAGTATTTGTTAGTTTTCTCAATGTTGCAAAGTTTTTCTCTGGAAAAGAAAGAATACACTATAAAATAGCTAAAACACAAAAACTGTTATCAGTAACTACTTCAGGGTAGTTTACTTTGATACCTTTTCCAAAGCTTGCAAGTCCTCAAAACTCAAGTTCATAAATGAGTGATTTGAGTGCAACAAGTCCAACTCAGATATCCAGCAACATAGAATTTGAGAGTCAGTAGTACTAATTTAAAAACTGTAATTTCCCTCTTCTCACTTATGGCTTTTTGTTTTTAAAAAACTGTTTTTAGGGAGAAAAAAATTTCTGCTTTTGAAGGTTCTAAATATATGTGATTAATATGAAAAACACAGAAGGAAATGATAACAACCTCACATCCTGTGCTTCCTGACATCCTCTTTTGATTTTATGAAGTTTCCTGTCATTACTTTTCATTATATTTATTTTAAGGAAGTTCCTGTAACAAGAAAATCGAGGCCAGAGTCTTTTAGTGACCCTCCCCTGGCCCCATGTCCAATACTACAGAGATCTGGAGCTTTCCATTGCAGTTTTATGCCACATTAAAAAAATTAACTGGGGTGCTTGTCATACTAGTAGTACATATGGAAGGGCCTAGGAGCCATGAAGAGAAGCTTTAGTGCAAAAGAGAAAGCAAGATGTATATTATCCTAATGTCTACAGATTTTCACAGTAAAGGAACAATCAGAAAAATGTCACCATTACCCTTAGTCAGCCTTGTTAGCAGCTACCAATTAGTTGTCATCATGCTAAGTGCTTTACACACACACACACACACACACACACACACGCACACGCACACACGCATACCTGCATATTGCAGGCTTGTCATATACCATGATTTTTTGTATCAGAGCTGAAGGTTATGTTGATGGTGGTCACAATTTTTTAGTGCATCAGGATTGGAGAGATAGTACAGAAAGTACATTTGCCTTGTACATGCCCGACCTAGGTTCATTTCCTGGTATCTCATATGGTCCCGCAAGAATGCTAGAAGTGATTCCTGAGTGAAGAGCCAGGAGTAATCTCTGAGCATAGCCAGGTGTGCCCCAATATAAATAAATAATAAACCAATTTATTTGTGAATCATGAAATTAATTAGTGTGTAGAAATATACTCAAACCTAGAGCATACTTGAGAAGAGAATTGTATTATCTTCATTCAATAGATAAGGAATATCAGAATTTGGGCTAAGTACCTTGCCCAAATTCAGTTCATTTATTAAGAGGGAAATTGAATTTGGAGACTTCTTGTCTCTAAAACTTTTTCTTAACTTCTTAGGTCATATACATCATTTAATAAATCTCCCAACAATTATCAACAGTATCTCCTTTATGGATAATTTAAGGTTCTGGTTAATGGAGCAGCCTGTATCATTTAAAATATGGTTTAGAAAATCAAACTCAGGACCAGAGAGATAGTATAAGGGCATATGCCTTGCACCTGGCTTTCTCCCCTTTCCAGTTCAATCCCTGGTACCCATATGGACAACTAAACACTGCCAGGAATAATTCCTGAGCATAGTAGCAGGAGGAATTCCTGAGCATTGATGGCCGTGTCCAAAAAGAAAAAATATCTGTGTCTATGCCTGCGTGATTTGTGTGTGTAATATTAAGGTAGTGGGAAAATTTCATAGGCTTCAGTCTCACTAATATAGATATCAATATTCACAAGTAATTATTTTGGACAATTTTTTTACTTTAAAATTCCAACATCTGTGCTGGAGTGATAGTATTGTGCATATGGTGCTTGCCTGGCATGCAGCCAACGAGGGTTCAATCTCCAACATTCCATATGATCCCTCGAACACTTCCAGAGTGATCCTTGAGTGCAAAACTAGGAGTAATCCCTGAGAATTGCTGGGTATGACTCCAAATAAAAAACTTCAAAACTTCATATGACTGGGGGAAGGAAATAGCTCAAAGCTCTTGAGAATGTGCCAGGCAGGTGGAGACATTGGGTTGATTCCTAGCACTGTATGATCTTCCAAATATACTATGATAGCCCTGCTGGTCCTGGGCAGCACCAAACAGAGTGTTAATGGGAATGACCATCAGTCCCAGGCCCACCGCTGCTTCCCTAAAATCCTAATAAGTAATTGTGTATTGATATTGACAGTTTTTAATTGTGTATTGACAGTTTACGCAAGACTTTTCTGAATATCATGTGATTCACAGTCTATGAATTCTGCATGCGGCCTTTGTGGTACAGACAGTAAAAGTGGTTCGGGCTGATAAAAACGTGTTATCAACAGGAAAGCCAACACATTCTGGCTCTCATCCAACAGTATAAAAATGGTGCCTACAGATAATTTATCTTTATGAAATTTCCAGTTCTTAAAGAAATAACAAAGCAAGCCAATTAACGGTCATGCAAGTGTATCTCAAAGTTCCTAAAAAAACAACATAAAAATACAGCCAAGACACAGAATAGAATCACTCATCTATGGATTTTAAGAAAAAATAAATACATTACTATAATAAGGCCCAGAGACAACAGAATTAAGAGCAGAGAGGGCCGGAAGGGCCGGCTCACAATTTGAAGCTCACCACAAAGAGTGGTGAACGCTGTTAGGGAAATAACTACACTAACAGCTAGCATGACATTGTTAAAGAATGAGAGAAGTAGAATGCCTGTGGAGATACAGGCAGGGGTGGGGGAGAAAGGAAGCATTGTGGATGGGAATGTTGCACTGGTGAAGGGGGGTATTGTGTTTATGACTGAAACCCAGCTATGAACATTCTTGTAATCATGGTGCTTAAATAAAGATTTATATATATAAAAAAATACAACCCAGAAATTGAACCGGAACACAAAAACCTCTTGAAGATAACATCTCTAACTTAGAAAGAATGACAGTGATAATTCTTAAATACTTTCAAAAAGTCCCCTCCCCCAAATTAGTAATTCACCTGTCATGTCAACATTCATAAACTTAGTCTTAGTTCTTATTAGAAAAGAATAGAACCCCTGTAGTATTAGAGGAGGCTGGTTCAAGGTTCAGACTCATTTTCTTCAGTCACTAGTCATGTACTCTTCCACTTAAACTACCTCTCATCCCACGATTAAGATTTTATTTTCTAAAAATTTTTATTGGTTTTGGGTCACACCCGGCAGCGCTCAGGGGTTACACTTGCCTCTGTGCTCAGAAATCGCTCCTGGCAGGCTTAGGGGACCATAGGGGATGCTGGGATTCAAACCAGCTCCTTTCCTGGGTCAGCTGCATGCAAGGCAAATGCCCTAAAGCTGTGCTATCTCTCTAGCCTCCTAAGATTAAGATTTTAACAGTTACACTCAAACTTTTTCACAGGATTATAAATTGAAGATTAGAGTTTTTATTGTGGGTTCTGGGAGGATTTTTGGATAGTCAGGCAGGACTCACCTATAAAATTAATTTAGTAATTAGTGAAGTGATTTTTTTTATTGTTTGTTTTTGTTTTTGGTCCACACTGACAGCACTCAGGAGTTATTCTTGGCTTTGTGCACAGAAATCATTCTTGACAGGCTAAGTGGACCATATGAGATGCCAGGATCAAACTTGAGTCACCTTTTCATGGAAAAATCTTTTGGAAGCAATGACTTAATCAAGAACTTTTAAAGAAAATAAAATATATCCATTATTATTAGCCACTTTAAATATCAACACTTAGAAGGCACATAATAGACACGTGAAACACTGAAATTAGTTTCATAAACACTATTAACAAGGACTCTCTACGGAGCAGCCTGGCATTCCCCTGTTGTTCTATTTAACATTGAAAAAGCACTTCAGGGACTGGTGCAATAGCACTTCGGGTAAAGCATTCACCTTGGTTGTCTCAGAACACAGACTTTGGTAACAGGAGGGAATTGCAGGGAAGTATATTGATAACCTATTAATGACCAGGACAAAATAGCAAATCCCCCCTGGTCCAGCATTATCTCCAGTAGAGATCCTACTCTTTGATCTGGCTGTGATAATTAAGTTCAAGATATACCAAAGTAGAAAAAAGAAAAAGGAGGAAGAACTGAAAGAAAAGGGAAGGAGGGAGAATATGAAGAAGGGTGAATTAGAGTAAAACAGTGTGAGAGCACAGGTTGAGGTTCCGATTTAAAAAAGACAGGGAAAGAAGAGGGAAGAAAGAAAACTAAGAGGCATATAGGGTGAGGTGTGGCAGATAGTATGCTTTCGTTGCCAATAATATAATCTTGATTTAATTTTAGCTACAAAGAAATGGATTGATCTATTGACTCAGTGATGTCACAGGGCCAAACATAGCTTTGGCTTCAGTTGTGTTTCTTTTTTTTTCTTTCTTTTTTTTTTTTTTCTTTGAGATAAGAATGACTACAAGAGCAGCCGGGACCATGTGCTTCATTATTCCTAAGAGAAGACTGTATTTCCGTAGCCAGAGATAGCTTCCCAGCATCCTCCTGAAAATTTCTCCCTGTACCTTATTAAATGTAGGAAATGAAGCATATGCCATCAGACAGCTCAATAGTTTCTTCCAGTACATGGAATCCATTTCCTCTCATTAAATGAGAAGTTAGAGAGAAGAGAAAGATACTTTTCCCTCAGTAACTAGGTAATTGACACAACTCTGATATACGAATTTTTTAAAACTTTGTTAATATTTTCTAGTAGTTCTAATAGATTTGATACGAACATATCTGGGGTGGTAATCAGGCTCACTCCTGGTTCTATGCTCAAAAATTTCTCCTGGGGTGCTCTGTAATACTATGAAGTGTTGGGGATCAAATTGGTATCTCCTGCAGGCAATACAGTGCTCATTAAACTAGCTCTCTGGCCCAATATTTTTTTTATCATCAAAACTTTTATTTTGGTTTTGGGGTCACACCTGGCGGTGCTCAGGAATTACTCCTGGCTCTGCGCTCAGAAGTTGCTTCTGGCAGGCTTTGGGGACCATATGAGATGCTGGGATTCGAACCTGGATCCATCCTGTGTTGGCCACGTGCAAGGTAAAAAAAAAAAAAAGCCTTACAGCTGTATTATCGCTTTGGCCCCATCCAAACATTTTTATCTCTTGCAACCTATTATGACACTTTTCTTGACATTTAAATAAAAGGGAAGAAATCAAGTACAGAGAGAGCTTCTATTTTCTAGATTCTTTACCACCAAAAGAAATCTTCCATTTTTCTTTTTTTTACCCTAAATAGCATGCTGCATTCACTCTCCCAGAGACAATGCACAATGATTGACCTCTGCTGGAACAAACACCATAACAAAGAATCATTCGCCATTGTACAGTGCTTATTTTTCTTTCTGCTTCCCTTCCCCCACTCAGAAGTTCTACTTCAGCATTCTCCTCATGTACACTTGCCAAGTTTCTGTGTCATGACACAAAGATTTTGCTGGTTAGGATCATTTTTAGCCTGAAGAAAAGGCGGACACAACACCAGCTAGGCTTAGATGAAAAGCACACTGCTGAAAGTTTGTGCTGCTTTGAGGGCTCACTTTATGAAAGACTAACGTAAAGTCAACAACCCACGGTTGCTCAAATCTGGGTTTTGGTTTCATTGTCACCACCGGCCACTTCCCCACCCAGGAGAATTATAGCTAAGCGCTGTTTTAACTACTTCCCCAGAGGGAGTGTTAAGAAGAAAACACATTCTAGATCCCCAATAAATCATTTCTAGAGAAGAAATATTTCAGGAAAATTAAACAAAGTATCAAAAATCCTTAGTTGGCAATCTGCTGTTGCAGAGTTTGAACCAGGCTTTTCTTGCTTGCTTAGATAAACACCAAAGAAGGGAAGTTCTGAGCAGGAAAGAAAAAAAAAAGTTCTGTCCAGAAGCTTTAGGCGAGAATAGCTAACCATCACTGCTGTCATCACTCCACTGCCCACTTAGACAAAATTAAATTAGATCATGCTTTAACTCTTTCCAATGAGACTAATTATTTTCACGATTTCTAGAGTGGGGACTCCATACATTTAGAAACTGAAGTTTGCAATATGTGTTTCGCTGTTGGAAATCTCAGCCAAATCTCTATAAAAGTTAACCAGCTTTCTTTCCCTTGTGCCTGGTTAAAAAGGTAGAGGCAAATTGCTCTCCCAGGGATATATACATGTGATAGGACATAGCTCATTCATCAGTGTTTACAAATGCCTTTCAAGTTTTAGAACCATCCCTCTCTAGTGATTTTTCTCTCTCTCTACTGTCCTGATGCCTAGTTTTCTCTTTGCTGTACCATTCCAGAACTCAGTTACCATTAATCGTCACTGTCTTACCATCCCACAACAATGTCAGCTCAAATTTATTAGCTGAGTTTGCTGCTGGCTGCCTCCATAGCAACCAGTTGAAAATATTTTAGGACTTTCCCCATAAGTCCATACTGAACAAAAGCACATCACCACTTCTTTCGGTTTTAACATTTGTCTACTGCAGGAGCAGCTGGATAGAATTCAGAAAACGTTTTTCAGCTGGAAACAGAAATAATCAACTAGGTCAAATGTCAGGCCTTTTTTTTTTTGTTAGTTGCCCTAATGATTGCCATCTCACCCTAATGAATGATTTATGATGTTCACCTTGAATAAATCACTTACGTTATTTGAATTTCTAGTCTGTGTTTCCTAAAATTGACATTCTTAGGATAAAAAATTCTTATAATAGCAGAGTTCAAGGAACCAATTGATACATTTGACTACAGAATTTTTTTTACAAGATGTTTAAAATATGTATTTTCACATTTCAAAGACATCTAAGGACATCAATCAACATCTTAAAGAAAGCTGTAGGCACTAATTCTCCTTCCTTCAAAATGGCCTTCCAGCTTGAAGATGCAATGGATTTATAAATATATGCTACTCTACTCCCAATAGAGTATTCTGAATGATTCCTTTTCACAAAATTGAAGAAATTAAACGTTGACTAGACAACTCATAATGTCTAGTCAATAAAACAAAAGAACAATGTGGTTCTATTGTCATATAAGACCTTGCACACAATAGGTAACATTATTTTGTTCAACCACAATTACCTGATTCTTGGTAACTGCCCATTTTTAATGGTTTAATTTTATCATTTAAATTATACGTGTGATTTTTTATTTATAGAAAACACATGTCATAGGATTTTCAAATAGATTGCTTATTCTATTTTATAGCAACATAATCTTTGTTGCATGTTAAGAAGGAAATTATTTTCCTTTTTGGGTGGGAGGGGGGTTGAGCCATTCCACTGTGTTCAGGGCTTACTCCTGGCTCTGCACTAAGGATCACTCCTGGCAGTGCTGTAGACTATATGTGATGATAAGAATTGACCTATACATTGCCTTACCCACTGTACTATCTATCCAGTCTTTTTTTAATTTAATTTTTTTAAATTTTTTTGTGCCACATCCATCTATGTTTAGGGTTAAACATGTTTAGAGTTTCTATTTCTTACTATTTCCAGTAACTTACTGAGTCTTGGGACAATCCTGTGACCATTATCATCACCATCATTATGACCATCAACAGCAACACCATCATGACTGCCACCAACATCATTATAATAATATTTCACATTTGTTGCTTAATGCCAGATAACTAGTAAGTTAACAAATCGGATCTCAGTTAAATGTCATAAAAACTCCATGAGGTCAGTATAGTTTTTTTTAAAGTGTAGCTTGTTAGAAAGTACATAGCAAATGAATGATAAAGGCAAGTCTAAAACCCAATGAATCTTTTAATTGCTATTCACTTCCTTTTAACTCTTACACAAGTGAAAAATTGAATACTGTCCCTAACATAAGGATTGGGCTTACAAAATAAATGGGGTGGGGGGCTCAGAGATCCAATTTCACAGAATAATTTTTTAAGTCGTTTTTCTCTTAATTCTCATAGTGGTAAGAAGCTTTTCTAATTTCTTTTGAATTCAAAGACAGCTTTTATTTTCATCCACATACGATGCTATAGAAAACCCAGATTGCATTCATTATGAGCTATCCTCATGACTCTTGTTACTTGTTTACAACAGGGCTCTGGCTTGTTGTAAAATCCTGGCCCTAGATTTTAGGTGAAGTCATCTTAGAAAAAGTCAAAAGTCATAGAAATAGAGTTTAAAAAATGACAAATATTGCAAGCATTCATTCTGTACTCCCTCTATCTCAGTTTTCCAATTTCTTTTAGTTGAAAACAAGAACAGTAAAAGGTCTTTGAAAGTAGAGGATTTTACAAATACTCACAACTACCTACAAACAAAAGCCAAACCTACGCACTCCTACATCCTTATTCCATACAAATCAGATAATATTAAAACTACTTGGAAAGTGCTTACATCTGTGAGCATATACAAAAATGATTATTATACAAATGAACAGACGATACAACTAGCAAATACTTGGTTGACTTGTTCTATACAAATAAAAGGATAAAAAGACGAACTGGTGTGTACTGAAAAGAAAATTCAGGACTTAAGGCACTTGCTTTGCATGCAGTTGACCCTGGTTTAATTTCTTGGCATCACATAGTATCTCCCAAACATCACCAGTAGTAATGTCTGAACTCTGCTGGATATGACTCAACCTTCCCTAAACCCCCACAAAAGAATAAGCCTGGAATCCAGTTAAAAATTCAGTGATAGAGATTAGCAACTTTCTCAGTAACTTTCTCAGTTAGTCTAATCTAGTTAGAATGCAGAGCAAGAGAAGAGTAGTTGAATAACTTTGTTTTGCCTTCTGAAAAAATCAAGGCAATATTAAGCATTCAATTAGGGAGCAGAGCAGAAATATTTTTAGATAAGATGAGTAATAGTCCAGCCACTTTGTGGGAATGAGAACTACAGAAAAAATCTTAGCGTGGTAGCTTGGTAGAGAATGAAATATCTAATTTCTGAAATGTCACTAAGAGTTTTGAGTGACAGAATCAGGAAGGAAGAATGAGTAATCCCCAGTCTGTGTTGCATTTTGATTCTTAGGAAACACTGTGTTGAAGAATATGATAAAATCCATCTCTCTTACTTTATTCCCTTCTTTTAGGATTTTAACTCACACTGGACTTTTATCAACTGAGCAAATCGTGATTCTGAAGTATTCCACTGGGATATAGGGTTCCAAATGGCAAAGGATCTTGTCTGTTTTGTACATGTTTCTTCACTGAGTACCCAAAACCTTGTAAGGGCTTAGTAAATATCTTTTGGGTGAATGAATGAAACTCTCAGTGTTCAATCACTAGAAACCACCTAGAGAAATACTTGGAACATTTTTGTTCATAAAAACAAAAACAGTGGGCCCAAAAAGAAAAATAAAAGAAGCAAGCAAAATTGTCATCTGCTTGACAACTGGGTTATTTTGTCCGTATTTACTAGGCACTTGTGGCTTCCTTGCAGGAAGGATGCTAGAAGGAAATAATCATGTGTTTTTGTATATGTGTGCATGTCATTATTTTTATTGGCATAAGTATATCAGATCACACAGGCATAGTTGTTCTTATGTTTGACTTTAATTATTATTGTTGTTGTTGTCTTGTAACATAGCTAACAATGCTTAGGGGCTACTACAGGATCCATGATTGGGAACACATCCAGCAGTGCTGAAAAAGGTGGGGAGTGGGGAGAGAAGGGAGACTGAAGCCAGGCCTCTGGCATGCAAAGCATTGACTAGTTTAGTTCTCTCCAACCCAGAGGACTCTTAGGGACTCTTCATTAGCCTTTCTGGAATGAAGGCGTTTCCTGGTTCTCTTGATTTAGCAATAATTATTTCAAATTGTAAGAAACACGTTTGACTCAAACAAAATAGCCCATTCCTACTAATAGCTCAGTGCTGATAAGAGCTAGGTAACCTGGTAAGGTCACTCCTCCTTGCAGAAACATCATGACATCTAAATTGGGTGTCTAGTGGCCTTGTAAACAAATTAAAGTGACCTTCAGAAGAAACCTCAAACTACTAGTTGAAGATGGTTTGGCTGGGACACATGACTCCAGATCAAAATCAAAAGTTCCAGAAATACTGAAATAGCTGAAACAGAGACATGATCATTATAGGAAGCTGAGGAAAGTTCAAAGGAGATTTTTAAATTATAGAAAAGAAAGAAGAGGAAAAAACCCAGCAGGGGAAGCTGGTGGCATTACCCATACTACAGGAAATGTTGCTGAGATCCTCTGAAGAGGAAGGGGAAGGAGCAAGAAGTGCAAAACAAGCTGCCAAGACAGGGACAAAACAGGAAACAGGAGTGCTGATGAAACTCAGCTATAAATCGGGAAGAGCAAAGTATCCAAGCTACTGAGCTCTTAAAGGGTACCAGGAGAAAAGGAAAAACGTAGTGAGGTACTCAGAAAAAGCTATATCTTTAATAATGCATTCAGTTATAAATAAGGAAGTCTTCCTTTCCCCCTTAAATAACCTGGGAACAGGTTTGTTCTATCATGATTATTTCTGTTGTTTCTTTAATAAAAGGTCTGTCTCAGAGCAAATATTGCTTGAAATAAACGAACCTTTGTTCATTCAATTTGGGTAGATTTTGTTGTTCATATGGTACCAGAGATATCTGGTATCAGTGTTGGTCAAATGACAAGTAACATTTAAAACCTTAGTCCCAATATGATTGATATTATTTAAGTTTTTTTTTTTTTTGGTTTTGGGGCCACATTGAATAGAGTTCAGGGGTTACTCTTGGCTCTTCACGCAAAAATTACTCCTCTCAGGCTCAGGGGACCATATTCCCATATGCTGGAGATTGAACCCGGTTCAGCCGTGTGCAAGGCAAATGCCCTATCTGCTGTAAACGCTCTGGCCCCTATTTGATTCTTTTAAACCTTAGCAAATATATATTATAACACCTTCAGGTTCTACAGAAAGTTCCTAAGACTGTAGTTTGTAAGGGCAAATAACCAATGGAAGAGTCACAGATCAACCACTTTTGACTACAGTCTATTCTAGATACCATTTCATCTTGCCTTCAAAATTACAATTATTTTAGCAATACCTTTTATTTTCTGAAAATGTATTTATTGCCTTTAGCTCAACTCCATTTATCTACCAGACTTGCTCTATTTTCCTTACTTAATAGTAAAGGGCAAAGCAATGGGCAAAAAAATGTTTAGGAATTAAGGAGAAATATTTCAAGAAACAAAAAAGGGTTTAATAGGCCCAGAAAGGCAGTGTACTAAAATCAGCTGGGGATGAAAGATTCTTGAGTTCTTTTCTATAAGAGTGAGTAATCTACCAATCCCTAATGCTAGGCTTACTAAGATACTCTTAGTAGGTTGGTGACAGAATCCTTTTACCAAATGGGAGAGGACCAGTAAGTCATTTTCCTTACCTCTATTTAATAAACATTGAAATGCCTTGGGGCCATGGGGTGTGGTTACAGTTAGTAATAGAACACTATTATTATTTGTGAAATAATAGCTGGGTATGGTCAAGTATTTTTTCCAAAGTCACCCAACATATCAATTTTCAAATTTCTCTGTTGATTCTGGCTTCATTTGGGATTTGTGATACAGCTAGTAAGTTAGCAGCAAATTATACAATTACCTAAATTGAATTTAATGTAAATCACTTAAGGCTAGTTGTTCCTTTATTTCTTTTTTAGAAATAAAAACTGACTTTATAATTAGGGCTTATATTTTTCATTGGGCTGCCATCCTGTTACTATGGCATGTAAAGACACTTTCTTTAACCTTCAGGTTAGTTTAAGATTTCCTAACTGCTTTTTCATAACCCAACTGTTTTGCCATGTTTCTTGAGTTAGGAAATTAACTGCTCTGGTACTGTTGCTTAGAGTCTCTCTTCGGGGTGTAGGGGTTTTGGGGGTATTTGCACCACACCCAGAGACTCTCAGGGATTACTCCTGGTTCTGTGCTCAGGGACTGAATCTGGGTCAGTGACATATAAAGCAACTACCTTGCTAAACTGGGCACTGGTCCTGAGTTCTCTAAGGGCTTAAGAAGACAAATTCTCCCTCCTTCCCCCAGCATCTTCACATTTACTATTGTAATAGAGCACAATGGTCAAGAAAAATGAGCTTTTACCTAAACATCAATTTTTGTTACTGTGCTTTACAATTTTACAGTACAAATACAAAAAGTGTTTTACAGTTTTTTCATGAACAACCAAACCCCTCACCGGAGTGTCTGTTTCCCTCCACCACTATGCCTGACTTATTCCCCCAAATTCACCTCCCCACTCTCAACCCCTCTGAAACACCCCTTTCCTCCCTATTCAAGTCCTTTTCATATGGTAAACTTTATTCTGTAAACCATTTCTTAGGTTCTGTTGCTTTTGGTCATTTGCAATTCCCTTACTATGCTTCTTTATACCTTATATAGGAAAAAGAGCATTCTATATCTTTATCACCTTCTGGCTAACTTCACTCAGCATAAAACCCTCTAGATCCATCAATGTAGCAGCAAATTGCATGTTTTTGTCTTTCTTTATTGACGACTAGTATTCTATTGTGTATATATACACCACAGTTCTTTATCTGTTCTATTACTAGATACTTGTCTTCAGATTTTTGCTGTTGTGAATAAGTCTGCAATAAATATAGGAGTGCAAATGCCTTTTCTGAATAGTATTTTCTTTTTGGTCCTGGGAATAGATAATAAGAATGGGGGGTTTGAACCCCTAAAATGAAATTTAAATCTTATACATTATAAAACAAAAATAAACATTGCCATTGGACCTGATACTATGCGTATTATTATAAGAGAATGGTAATAGTTTTAAGACCCAATGAATATGAAATATTTATGAAGGAAAACCTGAAACAGGAAATTCTTCTCATTAACTTATAATTTTTTTCTAATGCTTTTCATATGGAAGAGACTTCTAATTGTCTGCTCCCATTTATTCTCTCTTCTTCAACAGAACACTGATTTTTCAGTTGGTCAGAAAATGCAAAGACAGAAACTTTATTTCCCAGTCTTCATGGTAATTAAGTATGGTCCCATGGCTATTTTCTGTCAAAGATAATTTCAGGGTGGTAAAGTTCAGAAAAACTACCTTTCTGGATCTCTATAAAAATATTCAACTTATGTTGTCCCCATTTATACTTATTTTTTTTTTCTTTTCTTTCTTTATGTGCTCTGCCATGTTTCTTATCTCAAGACCATGGCGGGGTTTTTTTTGTTTGTTTGTTTTGTTTTTTTGCGGTGCTTATCATTATTGTTGGAGTCCTCACTGGATATTTGACACTTCTTTTTGTACTGGTGGAGTGTTTTACCTTCTTTTTCTCCTTCGTCTCTCAAACCGATGATGAGAGCCTCTAGAAAGATTCCGCCCATTTTCGGCCTATTAGACTTTTACCCCAGTTTATTACTTTTCTCTTCTTCAAACAAAACCATGTAACTTGAACTAGCTAGTCCTGCCTCCCAGTTAGAGGGGGAAATAAGGGAGGCACCAAGACCAAACAGGGGCAAGACTACTAAGTAGTAGGCTAGGTACAGAGGGGACCACATATTCTAGCAGCCCTGGGGGTGAGGGAAGAGGATATGGGAGGTAGGACAAAAACGGAGGTGTAGGGAGGACAAATTGGTGATGGGAATTCCCCCTGATTTTATGTAAATATGTACCTAAAATATTATTGTCAACAATATGTAAGCCACTATGATAAAAATAAAAATTATATTAAAAAATATTCAACTTAGCTGGGAGGGGTACTTCTGCTTTTTCATCTTTTGGCCTGCAATACAGATGTGATAACTGGAACTTAAGAAATTCAAAGATATTCTTAAAATAATAAAAGCCACATGTCAGGACAATGGAGAAAAACGATAGTCCAAGACTAGTCACTAATCATATCCTACAAGAGCATAGTTAGATTGTCTTCCTCCAGGCATCTTTTATCTGAGAAAAAAACTCTTCTCATATTTTGGCACTGGTAATTTATACTTTTCTTTGTTTGTAACAAAATTAATACTAGCCAATTTGTTGACAATAAAGTAAAATTAACTCCTGGACTAATATGAATTTTTGAGTTTGAGCTCCTGTAACTTAACAGGATTGGTAATTGCCTTATGATTTCTCTCCCACTTTTTTTTTTGGCGTTTTTGTGTTTTTGTTTCTGTTTTTTTTTTTTTTTTGGGGGGGGGTCACAGCTGGTGACACTTATGGGTTAGTCCTGGCTATGTGCTCAGAAATCGCTCCTGGCTTGGGGGACCATATATTGAACCCAGGCCCATCCTGGGCAGCCGCATTCAAGGCAAATGCCTTACTGCTGTGCTATTGCTCCAGCCTCTCTCTCTCTCTCTCTCTCTCTCTCTCTCTCTCTCTCTCTCTCTCTCTCTCTCTCTCTCTCTCTCTCTCTCTCTCTCTCGCTCTCTCTCTGTCTCTGTCTCTCTCTGTCTCTCTCTGTCTCTGTCTCTCTCTCTGTGTGTCTCTCTCTGTCTCTCTGTCTCTCTGTCTCTCTCTCTGTCTCTCTCTCTCTCTGTCTCTCTGTCTCTCTGTCTCTCTGTCTCTCTCTCTCTCTCTCTCTCTCTCTCTCTCTCTCTCTCTCTCTCTCTCTCCTTTTTACAGAACCATGGAACATGAATCATCTTGTTCTGCCTCATGTATATATGTCTTCCTACAAATTGAGAGAAGAAAAAAGAAAAGTAGATGGGACCCAGAGGCCAAGTGGTTTTAGGAACACCGAGTGGAAATCAAAAATGATCAGACTTGGGGCTGGAGCGGGGGTGCAAGCAGTAAAGTGTTTGCTTTGCCCGCACTAGCCTAGGAAGGACCTTGGTTTGATCACCTAGGAGCCCCATATTGTTCCCCAAGCCAGGGGTGATATTTGAGCACATGAGCGGCACCGGGTGTGACCCAAACCAAAAACCAAAACAAAACAAAACAAAAGGGCCCGGAGAGATAGCATAGCGGCATTTGCCTTGCAAGCAGCCCCGGTGTCCCATATGGTCCCCCGTGCTTGCCAGGAGCTATTTCTGAGCAGATAGCCAGGAGTAAACCCTGAGCACCGCTGGGTGTGGCCCAACCCCCCTCCCCCCAAAAAGAAAAGAAAAGATCAGACTTAAATACCCAAACCAAAGTCAATGATAATAGAATCAAGAGACCCAAAGGACAACAAACTATACACAAAGGGGACCTATCACACTAGTAGTCCAGGGGCCTAAGGGTGGAGTGGAGGTAAGGGATGTATGCTGGAAACTGGCAGAGAGAGGTCAACACTGGTCGTGGGAATTGCCCTAACTCACTGTCACTATGTGCCTGAAGTACAACTGTGAAAGACTTGAAATTCACATTGGTCTCAATAAAAAATTTTAAAAAACATCCAATATACCTAATAATTTAAACTAATTTCTGTTTTTAGTTTTGGAAGTTTTGCTTTGCAGGAAAAATAATAAAAGAAAAAATTGCACCAGATTTTATTCATTACTGGATATCCATATATTTCTCTCTTACTAACATCCAGAAACAGTATGACTTTTATCTCAGCCAAAGTATTTATTTTTCTTCATATTTATATAATTTCTTGAGCTTATAAAGTATACTCATATAATTCTTATTTACTATAACCATAAAGTAAGCAAGACAAGTCTAGTTACCTCCATTTTCCAAACATAGTAACTAGATTTTCCTCTTCATTAAATCACTTTGAAGTAGATGAGACTATTATTATGCTCACTACACAGAAAGCAGAATCCTGAAATGCTCTCATCATTTGATCCAAAGCCTTGACTACAAGCTGGCATTTAATAAAAACTTGTTGGAATTCTGAGTTGATAACTGGTGAGTGAATGAATAAAGAAAATGAGGCCCGGAGAGTTAAAAGAGAACTCAATGTCACAACAAGAAATAAAATTAGTGTTTTCTCACTCCTACACTAATTTTTTCATTACATTATATTGCCTCTTCCTAGAATTTTGTTATACAACTTGCTGATGTGTGCATTTGGGAGTTTTGTCAGAGAAGGCAGTGTTCAGATGTTCATCAGAAAGGTGCACTTCAGCTGATGGCCCAGCATAGCATTGCAAATGTCATAAAAGAGCTTGCTTTCACTGGCAGCCCTCTGAACCTTTGCATATTAATGCTGTGCCCAAAGCTATTATCCATGATAAGTGACTTACTGATGATATAGGAGTTCCTTCACATGTCCTTCACATGAATAGCTAGCAAGGAGTTCCATTTCTAACGTTGCCCAAACCCTAATATGTTTCACTTGGAAAATATTCTAGGAGGTTTTAGGATTGTGGTGGTGGTTATGGTTTATCTTGAGCATTTGTTGTTCTTGGGGGTCTCACCTATGATGCTTACGCCTAGCACTGTGTTCAGGGACCATGCCTGGTGGTGTTGAGGAATTAAACCACAGTAAAGGCAAGTGTCCTGCCGACTGTATTATCACTCTTGTTCCTAACTTTATTTAAATACTTGAATTAGGAAATGCAAAAGACACAATAGACCATAATATTCAGAACATTTTCTTTCTCCTAAAATACTTGAGAAATGGAAAAAAAAAAAGCCAAAAAGACCTAAAATCATCACCCAGACTCAGTAAAGCATATATGTCTATTGTAAATAGGCATTGTTTACAGATAATCAAGAGAAAAAAATTTATTTCTATTAAGTCATCTAATTAGTCAAGATATTAGCTATTACTCAAAAAACTAAGAATTGAGCTTCTATATGACTCAGCAATTCCACTTTTTAGTATCTACTTCATAGGCCCCAAAACATTATTTTAAAAAAATGTTTGTACTCCTATGTTCTTTGCAGCCTCTTTACAATAAGCAAGTATGGAAATGTCTGAAAAGTTTGAATGTTCACAAACAGATGAATGGATAAAGAAGCCCTGGTATATATGCAGAGAAAGAGAGAGAGAGAGAGAGAGAGAGAGAGAGAGAGAGAGACAGACAGACAGACAGACAGACAGACAGACAGACAGACAGACAGAATGATCCCTCTCATATGTGAGATAGGAAACAGCATAGCAAAGAAAACAGAACAGAGAACTGTTTTTTAGAACTAAGTTTACTGGGGCCGGAGAGATAGCACAATGGTAGGGTATTTGCCTTGCATGCTGCCAACCCAGGAGGGACCCCGTTCGATTCCTGGCAACCCATATAGTCCACCAGCCTGCCAGGGGTGATTTCTGAGTGCAGAGCCAGGAGTGACCCCTGAGCAGTACTGGGTATGGCCTCCAAACCAATCAATCAATCAAGTTTAAAAAATTTAAAAATGGGGCCGGAGAGATAGCACAGCGGTAAGGCATTTGCCTTACATGTGGAAGGTCGCTAGTTCAAATCACGGCATCTCATATGGTCCCCCAAGCCTACCGGGGGTGATTTTTGAGTGTAGAGCCAGAAATAACCCCTGAGCATTGCCGGGTGTGACCCCCCCAAAAAACAAAAAAAATTTAAAAATACTTAGTTTACTAAGGTGGGGGTTGAAAAGAAGATCCTGAGACAATGGTGGAAGGAAGTAGACACTGGTGGAGGGTATTGGATTGAATTGGTCTTGTATATATTTTATAATATTTATAAAGTCATTAATTTATAAATTATATAAATATAAAACGCTATTATAAATATTATAAATCAAGATGCCTCATAAAAGATGAAATGATATTGCTCTATTTTTAGAAATACTGGTCACATTTTCTGACCTAGTAGAAACCTTAAAAAGCCCAATGGAATGCTTTTTAAAATATCACTTTTTGTTTTAGTGTACATAAATTAAAATATTCCCATTATATATAAAATATTCAAAAATATATAAAAGTATCTGAGATAACCTGGCCTGTAATAATTCTAGTACTTTCATCTATGTGGAGCCCAGATTCTATCATGAAAATTAGAATATTCTGTGCAGACTACTTTCTGCCAACCACATGATTCTAACCATTAATCCCTGTCTATAATCCCTACCTATATTTTACCATAAATGCATTACTTTATTAATAAACTAATAGTTGTTTGTTTGTTTTGGGATCTGACCATGTTTAAAAGCTATTCCTGGCTTAGTGTTTGCTCACAGCAGTGATCGGAGGACTATGTGGTGCCAGAGATCCAACTAGGACTGACTGCAAGCAAAGCAAGCACTTTAAAGTCTATACTATCTCTCCAATTCTCAGCCTTTATTTTGTTTTTGTTTGTTCTGGGACTATATCTGGCAGTGCTCAGACATCACTCTTAGTAGTGCTCAGAGTGATCATAAGGGATGCTGGGGGTCAAACCTGAGTTGGCTATGTGCAAGGCATGTGCCTTATCTACTGTACTATCTATATATTCCCCCCAAGCATGTATATTGACGCACCAATTGAGGCGCTAAGGATAAAGTAATTAACAAAATTAATGAACATTCTCTCTGTTAACTGGAAGAGAGAGAGATGAAAAACAAATAAATATGGTCATTTAGTGATGTATATAAGAAAAAAATGATTAAAATGGTTAAAAATTGATTAAGAAAAAATAAAGTAGAATAGGGAGATATAGAATGTCGAGACAAAAGCTTGCAACTAAAATGAAATAATAAAGATTAGCACGGTGGCCTACAGTGCCTACCTTGGAAACTTTTGGTTCCAAGTCCAAGTACCTGCGTCCCAGAAGTGCTGGACACAATTCTCACAGCTCTGCTGTCTAAGTCTATGGTAGCTTTGCTGCTTGAATGTTCCAACACCATAGGTGGTTTCTGATTGCACCAGAGACAGATGTGTTTGTGTTCCATAAGGAAGTGTGACCCCAGAAAACATCACAACTAAACTCTTTTCATGGCCCATAACCAGTCAATGCAACCTTTGGTTAGAATGTTTGTAGCATTAAGGCATTCCCAGTGAGTATCACAACCATAATTAATATGCCACTACTAAAAGGTCAATCCCTTATGAGCACTGAAACCCTACAAACTTGGTGATACTACAACTAAATATGCATAGCATCACCTGTCATTCTATATGTGTGTGTGTGTGTGTGTGTGTGTGTGTGTGTGTGTGTAAAATCAGGAAAGGTTACATAGAAGATGAAACAGCAGCTGGGGGTTTAGCTCAAGTGGGAAAGTGCATGTCTAGCAGGTGTGAGGTCCTGAGTTTGATCCCTTCATTACAGGTACCTACATCTTTGCCTCTTCTCATCACTTTCTACCCTGAACCCCTGTCAGATACAGAAGCCCTGATGGCTTAGAGTACCACCAGGCTAAGAACAGGCAGAAATGGCCCTGGAACACTTCCCTGCCCCAACTCCATAAAAACTGGGTATGCCCCCTGCATAAATATCAAAAGAAGAGGGTCAGTAAATCTTGAAGGAAGCTGGATTCTGGGAGATTATTGAAAGCATGGCGAGCACATAAATCCTCAGCCAAGAAAATGCCTGCCTTGTATCTAGAACAGTCAGAGGCCAATGTGACAAGCAAAGGAGAAATTAGTGGATATCAGTGAGATTTATAAGGAAGCAGGAAGAGGTAGGTTGCTAACTGGCATTGTATGAAAGTTGATTTGGTCATTGTTAGTTTTGTTTGGGGTATATCCCAAGTGATTCTAGGGGCAACTAGACCTATACCTCTCAGTGCTCAAGAGGCAATAAGTTTGATCCAAAGATCAAACCTAGGACCCTGTTTTTTTTCCTTTAAAAATTATTTTTTTTTTTGCAGGGGACACCAGGAATTAGCAGGGATCACTCCTGGCTGGCTTTGGAGACAATATGTGGTGCTTGGGATTGAACCTGATTTGTCCACGCAAAGCAAATGCACATCCGCTGTACTGTCACTCTAATGGGGCCCTGTTTATATTAGGTATATACTCTATAGTCCCTTGAGCTCTCTCTTAGGCTCTTTGCCTTTTACTTCAAGAGTAGTGGAAACCTTTGGTAGATCTGGGCAGCAAAGACATGCGAGATTACATGTTTTAAATTATTTTTATTATAGAATGCCCATGGCAGGAAGTACACAGGAATTAATCCTGGCAGTACTCAGAGGACCTTAAGTGGTGCTTGGGATTGAACCTGAGTTTCCTCATGCAAGGCAAGTGTCGAACCACATATATTATCTCTTTTTATTTATATATTAATAACATCACTATGAATAAGAAATGGGATAAAAATGCAATAAAGGTAGTATGGTGATTATTGCAATCTGTTTAGAAATGCTGCAGATATTTGCTGATGCATTACATTTTACATAAATTTCATGTAAAATCAAAATGAACTTAATGATTTTGGTATGAAAAGTAAAAGAGGACATTATCATTAACATATACATAAAAGACTACATAAAATATATTTGAAAAAGACCCACAATTAGTACTGAAGTCATTGCTAGTCACCAAAATAGAGGAGTAATGTAGGCAATTGCTTTTTAAGTCAGAATATAAGGGAAAAAGTTTGACTGGAGTTATAAATTTGCGTGTTTATAGTTTACAGGTGACCTTCAAAACAGAGAAGACATATATTTGCATGTAAAAATATGTGGGTAGGTAGGTGAGGCATGAAAAATAATTTGGATTCAGAGTAAGTGTCCAAAGTTGCTCACAGGGCATCTGATTCCTATGTGCTCATCCCTTGCTATCCCACCCTATGCTAAACTGCACAGTCATGAACTCACTTGGAATCTCCTATCACTGCCTTCATCTTTATCTGGCATCTAAAGTGAGGCAAGAGATAAGCTGCAATCATTGATCTGCATTACACACTGTGGCCCAGACAGGACCCAGAGAGACATACAAAGCAGCATAGTTAGCTGTTCCCAGCACTCCAAGGACAAATGAGACACAGATATACCCGTGCAAGGAGAAGAGTAGAACTGCTCTGCTATGTGGCTATGCACATATCTTCTAATCAATGGACCTAGCACAAAACATAGAAAATACCACACTGCAAAGGATACAACAAGAAAACAATGCAGATTACCACCATGCCTAGAAAATGAAGATGATAGCTTTGCCAGCCCAACAAGTATTGGCCACCTATATAGCCTCTTCAATGAAGACTTAGAGAAGAAATCTGAAAGATGTTCAAAGAACTAAAGAAACAATAAAACAAACTAAATGAACCATAAATCAGATTTAAGAGTATATAAAAGTAGAAATGAAAAAAATTCAAAGTGAAATAACAGGACTGAAATACTTGGTAGACAAAATAAAAAACTCACTGGAAAGCCTCACTAGCAGTAACAGCTGCTCAGGACAGATTCAGTGAGCTAGAAGATGAGTTGCACAACACCTCAATACCACAGAAGAGGTTGGAAAAGAGCCCCAAAGAAAGTGGACAGGTGACAACAGACTCTGGGATAAACTCAATGGAAACAGCATAAGAATCAATGAAGTCCCAGAGAACCAGCAAGAAAACCCCAATGAAGAATTAATAGTCAAGGACATAATTGCTGAGAAATTCCTAGACCTAAAGAGTGCATGAAATTACAGTCAGGATGCCTGAAGAGTACCAGCTAAAATATCCAAAGAAAAGTACTCCAAGGCACATATTAGTTATAATGGTGAATACCACAGATAGAGATAAAATACTGAAAGCAGCAAGATCTAAAAGGGAAATTACATACAAAGGAGTTTCCTTATCATTTTCAGATTTGAAGGAAGGATGCACAGCTTCACAAATAAACAACAGTTCAGAAACTTTACTCAAAAATAACCTTAAAAGAAGAGCTGTAGGGTCCACTTTTAAGCAAGGCAGACACAACATATACACCAAGCTCCTACAAAAAGATGACACTTAATCCCATGAAAATCATCTCTCAATGTCAATGAACTAAATACCCCAGTTAAGAGAACAGAGTGGCAAAATGATCAGAAAACTGAATCCAACATTTTGCTGCCTACCTTTTGGTAGCTCCACCTGCTAATTCCTCTCTTCAATTCAGCTAGAGTGTGAGGCCCCTCAAGTATTTAGTGCTTTGCTCCTTGAACAAATCATCAAATGTGTGGAACAAAAGGCCTCAAGATGCTGACTAAGTGCTAAGCTGGTAGAGACAACTGTGATGAGGCCATGCTGGATCTTGCTCCTATGAACACTGAATTATATCACGAGGCCCAAGTTTAATAATATGAGTTGGCCATGAACTCCATTGTTTCTAGGACACCTACTTGTCATCATTTATGAGTGAACAGTTCACTCACATTTCTGAATTTTTCGGAACAGTCATTTCCTGTTTGATTCTTTTCAGCTTCTCTTTGATCAGAGAATGACTGAAAATTCTGTCTGTTCTACAATATCTGAACAATCCTTTACAAACCAAGCCCTAGTGATTTCTATTCTGTCGTAGAAGACAGACAATATCACTGCAAGTTTGTGTAACACCATCTGATTTGAGGAGTGGGTAATCAATAGATATAGAAGGTAGGATGCCATTCCAAATGGAATTTATACAGAGTATGTTCTGCAGGGGTGAGGTCAACCAGATTTTCCCCAGGGAGGAAGCTTTAATAGCAGTATTCCTCTTTAAGATTGAGAAATCATTGGTTCGAATCCTGGTGTCCCATATGGTCCCCCGTGCCTGCCAGGAGCTATTTCTGAGCAGACAGCCAGGAGTAACCCCTGAGCGCCGCCAGGTGTGGCCCAAAAACCAAAAAAAAAAAAAAAAGATTGAGAAATCACCCAGCCCTCCCTGCTCTTGGCAAGCCAACCACTGACTTCATGCTATTAGTCAGCATTTTGTTTCTTATTGAACTGCCTGGATCTGTACAACCGGTTTGCAAAGTTGAAGAACTTCTGGACATACCCACAGACACAGCACCTTTGGGAAGAGAGAGCTAAACAGTGCAGAGTGAGAACAGCGGAAAGGCTTTACAGCTCACAGCCCCTTTAATCAAGTCCATGTCATGGTCTCCTACCCCCTACATTCTTTCCTCTCTTTCTCTAATTTGCAATCTTATTTACTCTTCTAGGAGGAGCTCAGATTTGACCTAGATCAGCCTTCTTTAAACTAGTCATTCCTCTTTTAAATATGTTTATTTTGTCTTATTCTTAAGTCTCTTTTGCAATCCATTTATGTCTTAGGTTTGTAAATTTCCTGTAGCCTATATAAGTCTCCTGCAAAATTGGATGGACTAGTTTGCATTCCTCATCCTCAGCACAATAATTTAATTAATTTTGAAAAAAATGCTTTAATTAAATATTTTCTAATGAAATTATTTGATTTGGAGTGAATCTGACAATATTTAGTTAGGCAATTGTCCAGTCTTCATGGGGCACATCTGAAATCCCCAATGAACTCTATTACTCCTGGGTTGTTACAGCTTCAGCTAATGGAGTATCTAACAGGTCAGCTATGGCCTATAGGAGTCTCAGCCTTAATCGGCTGACAGTGGCACTGACATAATCTGTCTTCAAATGATAAGGGAATCAATCACATACATTTAAATAGTTCTAGTACTAATACTTAAATGACTAGCACAGCCCAATGTAATAAAAAGGGAAATTCTTTTTTTATAATAATTTTTATTTTGACTAAAGTGGTTTACATATCTTTTACAGTAATATTTTAGGTACATAATTAACATTGAATCAGGGGAATTCCCACCACCAAAGTTGTCCTCCCTCCACCCAGTAAGCATCCCATATCCCTTTCCCTTACCCCCTGGGCTGCTAGTATAAGTGCTCCCTCTGTGTCTAGCTTGTTGTAGGTTGGGTATCGATTCTGTTGTCGTTGGCTTTGAATGTGGTGTTTAAGTCTGATCATTTTTATTACTACTTAGTGATCATACAACTGTTTGGTCTTAGCACCCTCCATGATTTCCCACTCAATTTGAGAGGCGGAACAGATGGTTTAAGTTCTGTGTTCTGTTTGAAGAGAAGAAAAGAAATAAAATGGGGTAAAAATCAAAGAAGCCAAAAATGGGTGGAGTCTTCTAGAGGCTCTAAACATCAGTTTGAGAGAAAAAAGGGAAAAAGGAAGAGAAACACCACAACAATACAAAAAGAAAAATCTAACAAAAAATCCAGTGAGCACGACAGCAATAAAGACAAGCACCACATAATAACCCCAGTCCTGAAATAAAAACAAAACAGAGCACAAAAAAAAAAAAAAGGAAAACAACAGTAACAAAACAAAAAAAATTTATTTTGTGCTGCTTTTTTTCTTCTTTTTTCTGCATAGTCACAGTAAATATTGGGGAAATTAGAAAGGGAATTCCCTTGGCTTAAGAGATACAGACTTTCTCTGCCCTTAAGTATACTCTCATGGGAATAACTACAGACTCCTTGCATGTTCATTTACTCTCCCCTAGGTCCTTTTGTGGTGTATGGAAGACTTCTGCCTATGATGAAGTCTTTATGGTTCTAGAAGTTCTGTTTTTTCACTGTCCTTTAAATCAGTCTTCTGTAGTTGATAGTATTGGTTATTGTGCTGACCCTAGGATGAAGCATGGGGTAGTCTTTCATTATGTTTCCAGAAGACCCATTCAGTTGCAGTTGTCTCAATCAGACCTCTGGAATTAGAGATCTTGGTTGTTGTACCGATCGTAGGCCAAAACCTAGACTAGGGCTTTTTTATTGGTTCCAGGATACTTTCTGACCAGTCATGGCTGTCATTGTCAGTCTTCTTTGGATAGTGATCTTGCCTTTGCACATATCAAAGAATGATAAGTCTTCTGATTTTATATTATCGTTAGATGGTGAGGTAAGAAAATCTACTCTTAGATCAAGTTGTTACCATTTCCTTATTGTCAGGATATCATATCAATACTGGTGCATGTTGGTGCCAGAGCAGTATTAAGAATGTCCCAGAGACTTTAGGGTTTTCTAGGTAGAGTATCATGTCATCTGCAAACAGCAAGAGCTTGAATTCTTTATTTCCTATCTGAATTCCCTTGATATCTTTTTCTTACCTAATTGCTATAGCAAGTACTTCCAGTGCTATGTTGAATAGGAGTGGTGAGAGTGGACAGCCTTGTCATGTGCCAGAATTTAGAGGAAAGGCTTTCAATTTTTCTCCATTGAGGACAATATTTGCCTCTGGCTTGTGGTAGATGGCCTTAACTATATTGAGAAAGGTTCCTTCCATTCCCATCTTGCTGAGAGTTTTTATCAAAAATGGGTGTTGGACCTTATCAAATGCTTTCTCTGCGTCTATTGATATGATCATGTGATTTCTATTTTTCTTGTTGTTGATGTTGTAAAGTCTCTACAAAAAAGCTTCTAGAAACAATAGACTCATATAGCAAGGTGGCAGGCTACAAAATTAACACACAAAAACCAATGGCCTTTCTATACACCTATAGTAATAAGGGAGAAATGGACATTAAGAAAACAACCCTATTTACAATAGTGCCACACAAAGTCAAATATCTTGGAATCAACTTGACTAAAAATGTGAAGGACCTATACAAAGAAAACTATAAAACTCTGCTCCAAGAAATAAGAGAGAACATGTGGAAATGGAAGCATATACCCTGCTCATGGATTGGCAGGATTA
Source organism: Suncus etruscus (assembly GCF_024139225.1). Taxonomy (NCBI): domain Eukaryota; kingdom Metazoa; phylum Chordata; class Mammalia; order Eulipotyphla; family Soricidae; genus Suncus; species Suncus etruscus. The sequence goes on along the minus strand of NC_064863.1, from coordinate 67,490,804 downwards.
ACATCATTAAAATGGCAATACTCCCTAAAGCATTGTACAGATTTAATGCGATCTCTCTAAAGATACCCATGACATTCTTCAAAGAAAGGATCAGGCATTTTTGAAATTTGTTTGGAACAATAAACACCCTAGAATAGCTAAAGCAATCATTGGGAAAAAGAATATGGGAGGAATTACTTTCCCCAACTTTAAACTGTACTACAAAGCAATAGTTCTCAAAACAGCATGGTATTGGAATAAAGACAGGCCGTCAGATCAGTGGAATAGGCTTGAATACTCAGAGAATGTTCCCCAGACATACAATCACCTAATTTTTGATAAAGGAGCAAGAAATCCTAAATGGAGCAAAGAAAGCCTCTTCAACAAGTGGTGTTGGCACAACTAGCTAGCCACTTGCAAAAAATTGAACTTAGACCCCCAGCTAACATCATGTACGAAGGTTAAATCCAAATGGATGAAAGACCGAAACCATATATAGAACAACATGTAGGTAAAACACTCCAGGACATTGAGACTACAGGCATCTTCAAGGAGGAAACTGCACTCTCCAAGCAAGTGAAAGCAGAAATTAACAGATGGGAATATATTAAACTGAGAAGCTTCTGCACCTCAAAAGAAATAGCGCCCAGGATACAAGAGCCCCCCACTGAGTGGGGGAAACTATCCACTCAATACCCATCAGATAAGGGGCTAATCTCCAAAATATACAAGGCACTGACAGAACTTTACAAGGAAAAAAACATCTAATCCCATCAAAATTGGGGAGAAGAAATGGACAGACACTTTGACAAAGAAGAAATACAAATGGCCAAAAGGCACATGAAAAAATACTCCACATCACTAATCATCTGGGAGATGCAAATCAAAATAACTATGAGGTATCACCTCACACCCCCAGAGATTAGCACACATCACAAAGAATGAAAACAAGCAGTGTTGGCAGGGATGTGGAGAGAAAGGAACTCTTATCCACTGCTGGTGGGAATGCCATCTAGTTCAACCTTTATGGAAAGTGATATGGAGATTCCTCCAAAAACTGGAAATTGAGCTCCCATACGATCCAGCTATACCACTCCTAGGAATATACCCTAGGAACACAAAAATACAATACAAAAATTCCTTCCTTACACCTATATTCATTGCAGCACTATTTACCTTAGCAAGACTCTGGAAACAACCAAGATGCCCTTCAATAGATGAATGGCTAAAGAAACTGTGGTACATATACATAATGGAATATTATGCAGCTGTCAGGAGAGATGAAGTCATGGAATTTTCCTATACATGGATGTACATGGAATCTATTATGCTGAGTGAAATAAGTCAGAGAGAGAGAAAACAAGGCAGAATGGTCTTACTCATCTATGGGTTTTAAGAAAAATGAAAGACATTCTTGCAATAATAACTTTCAGACACAAAAGAGAAAAGAGCTGGAAATTACAGCTCACCTCATGAAGCTCACCAGAAACAGGGATGAGTTTAGTTAGAGAAATAACTACGTTTTGAACTATCCTAATAAAGAGAATGTATGAGGGAAATAGAAAGCCTGTCTAGAGTACAGGCAGGGGTTTGGTGGGGAGGAGGGAGATTTGGGACATTGGTGATGGGAATGTTGCACTGGTGATGGGTGGTGTTCTTTACATGACTGAAACCCAAACACAATCATGTATGTAATAAAGTTGTTTAAATAAAAAAAATTTAAAAAAAAAAAGAAAAGAAAGCCTGTCTTGAGTACAGGTGGGGGTGAGGTGTAAAAAAAAAAAAAAAAAAAAAAAAAAAAGAATATCCCAGAGGGAGTTTGGTTCCTGGAGCTGTTGTGGAGAAATGTATTGGTTCTATGTCTGGGATCTAGGGTTCAAGGTTGGACGGTTGCTGTCTAATCACCTGGAGTCTAAGTTGGGTCCGCAACACATATGTTCAAGGTGGGAGGTGCTCCTGTATTGTAAAAAAGTATGAGTTCTTTTTCCTAATAGATAAGAGCTTGTTTCTATACGTAAAATTTCCCCTAAAAAAAGGAAATTCTTCAAGTGTCGATTAAAAAAAGAAAAAGAATATCTGTGCCTAGGGATTTAGTGACATATTTTATGTAGATGAGTAAATAGGAATTGATAAATTACAGTTATATGATTAGTATCATGCTAGTTTCAAGTTTCGGATTATTAAAAATACCTACATCTAGTATAACTCCATTTATTACATTTCTTTTTTGTCTTTAATTTTCATATAGGAACTAAATTTACAATATTTATAAATGAGAGTTTCAGATATACAATATTCCAATACCACACAAGCAATGACAATGTCAGCATCTCTCCACTGATGGCTCATGGTAATCCCACTTATTATTGTAAAACAAAGCTAAAGATAAATATTCAGAAAATTAGTTACTTATTTCTTTAATGAAGTATCCTTGATAAACAGCTGCCAATCATAAATCATAGTTTATAGAGACCACTTTATATTAACTTGAACTATTACTTATTTCATTTGAACTCTAAAATATATTACTACAGAATTTTTAGATTTTACTTATGACAGGGAAGATATAATAATTATCATAATAAAATTCAGTACAAAATAAAGTTTCAGATAATTCTTTTAAATACCAGAGTTGACAACTTATTTATATTAATGAAAATATGGATGGTATATTGTATTAAATTATTTGAATTTCTTTATTTTTATAGCTTAAAATCTTACAGCAACTGATCATCACAAATTAACTTTCATTGACTAGCTTTCTGATAATCTTATTCTTTTCACTTTTGCCATTCCTTTAATTTTTGTTGGGGCAAGAAATATGAAATAAATGTGTTATGTTCCTGGGGCAAGTTCGAGGGTAGTAGAGAAACTAGGGACATTGGTGAAATGAAGATCATACTGTAGGACTGGTGTTGGAATATGAGAGACACAACTGTAATAGGAACAATTTTGGAAATCATGGTGTCTTTATAATAAATAACTGAGAGGAAATTAGTATTATGTGAACAGAAGAAAGATTCTGTCTAGGGCCTGAAGAGATAGCACAGGGCGTTTGCCTTGCAAGCAGCCAATCCAGGACCAAAGGTGGTTGGTTCGAATCCCGGTGTCCCATATGGTCCCCCGTGCCTGCCAGGAGCTGTTTCTGAGCATACAGCCAGGAGTAACCCCTGAGCAAGGTCGGGTGTGGCCCAAAAACCAAAAAAAAAAAAAAGAAAGCTTCTGTCTATGCTGGCAGGCTGAAGTGTGCTTCTAGCAATCACACAGCAGATACGAAATGAAACCAGACAGAGCACAAAGAAGAAAAACCTTGGGTTTGTTTGGAAACAAAACAGAACCCTTGATTTTATTAATTTAGTTTAGTGGGTTTTGTTGTTGTTGTTATTATTTTTATTTTGTTTTTGTTTTTTGATGAGGAACTTACAGGTACACAACTCCTAGCAGAACATAGGCCACAATTCTGCATTGCCGATCAAACCTGGGCACAAAAGCATGCACTCTAGTCATTGAGTTATCTCTGTAGCCCTTGATTTATTTTTGATTAAAGATAGACATATGAGGAACAAAATTTAAAAGGGATATAACAATCTTTATACAACAAATGACCCCACTCTTTCCCCTTCAGCCATTTCTCCTCAGCTTTAATTAGGCTTACCTACTTTATTTTAAATCAGTATTAATTATTATTAGGAGAAATATTGGAACACAAGTGGCTGTGCTGAGGACTTATTCCTGACTCTGTGTCCAGGAATCACTCCTGGAAGTATTCAGAGAACCATATATTGTGCCCAGGACTGGACTGAAGTTGACCTCATGCAAAGCAAGGGCTTTAACTTCTGTACTATCTCTGCAGCTTTTTTCTTTTTATCAAATGTAGCCTGACTAACTCCCTTCTATTTGTTATTGTTTGTTTTTATCATTATATAGCTGGAGGTTGTGGTGTCAGGGACTGCAAACATATGTGTCACTAGGATTACACATGTACTAGAAATGTAGGGTGGTGGTGCCTCCTACCTGCAAAGAGGCCTCTCCCATGGAGCCAGATTCCAGGGATCTTTGGTTCTTTCTAAATATACATATATACATTAAATATATACATATCTATACATATCTATATACATATTTAGAATATATTATATAAGTATATATATTATAATTTGAGTGTTGGGGGCATATACATATTTTGCTGAAGTAGAAAAATACTTTTAAATGTAAACTAATGTGATTTTCCAAGGAGAAGATTACAAGAAAAAAAATTTTGGGTAGATTTTGTTGGCTCTTTCTCCAGTAGTTAAAATAATTAAAGATCACTTCCCAAACCTTTTTGTTGGATTTTGTGACATCATTCCTAAATTTTGCAACAACAAGGTTTTTTAATTACTATATTCTCAACTTCAGCATTAGTTAATTATATTGCTAATGTAAAGACTTTTTTTCTTCAGAGAGCTCTACTGTCTAATTCCCTAATTCCATACCTCATGAAGAAAAAAATTTTTTTTCGTTTGTTTTCGGATTACACCCGGCAGCGCTCAGGGGTTATTCCTGGCTCTATGCTCAGAAATCGCTTCTGGCAGGCTCAGGGGCCATATGAGTTGACTGGATTCGAACCACTGTCCTTCTGCATGCAAGGTAAATGCCTTACCTCCGTGCAATCTCTCCTGCCCCATGGAGAAAACATTATCCAGCTTTGTCATATTCTGAAAAGGAATTTCCTACTGGAATTTCTTTCAGTTTTTCTAAATATTATTTAACCCATGGGAACTAATTAGTATATTCATATCTAACAGGCTCCATTTACTTACAATATTTAGAATAATGCAATAGCAAAAAAAGTCTTAGGAGGTGTAATTTTATTGATATGAGTGGAAAAGAAACTATTTAAAGAGATATAAAATTTGTGAAAATTGGACAAGTAGTAATAACTATAGATGAATTGTATAAATAATATATATTCTGATGGACTTTTAATTTACCTGAAGTGATTTGTCTTTTAGTTGATTGCAAGTATAAGGATTTGAGTGATGAGGTTATTTATTTCTAAATAGAATTTATGTGACTTGGTGACCACCTCAGACTCAGGTCTTACTTGCCAGCTCTGGTCTTACTACTATGCCATCTATAAGTTTAACCCCAGTTTTATTTATTATTTGGCTTTCTCTCCCACTGTTTCTCCAAATTCCCTTGTTCTTATTCAGCTAGTGTTTCTTGTAGGAGATTAATATAAATCTAGGTGGAAGAGTTGAATAAACACTAATATAGCATTTTAAAAAACAGGATTCTTATTTTAGTTCTCTTCTAAGCTAGATATTTTAGGCAAGGATTTCTGCAGCCTAATTCTGTTTTAATGAATTGGGGCGGGGGGGGGGGGCTTGTGGTGCAACTAGTGGTGCTCAGAGACTACTTCTGGCTCTATGCTCAGTCACGTGTGGTGGTATTTGGATGACCATGCAAAACTGGGGATGTACTGTACAACTGGGATTGACTGAGTACAAGGCAATTGTCTAACCCAGACTATCTCTCTGACTCTATATTCTTGCCCTGTATTAAGCAAATATTTGCTGAGAAAATAATGTGTGTTAGAAGCTGTTATAGGGGCTAAGATACAAAGAAGAATATGGTTCACTTTGGATCTATGTGCCTGCTCTCTGCTTCCAAGGAAGCCCAGTCTCCCGCAGCAGCAGACACCACCATAGACACCACTAGTCTGTGGCACTTCTCTATGGAGCAGTGCATTAAAAGTGTGCATGAAGGGGACCAGAGAGATAGCATGGAGATAAGGCATTTCCCTTGCATTCAGAAGGTCGGTGGTTCGAATCCCAGCATCCCATATGGTCCCCTGAGCCTGCCAGGAGTGATTTCTGAGTGTAGAGCCGGGAAGAACCCCGGAGCCTCGCTGCTGGGTGTGACCCAAAAACAAACAAACAAAACAAAAAATAACAAAAAAAGTGTGCATGAAGACAACAGAGGAGCCCTAGAACAAGATTGTTACATGTGAATGTAGAATGTTGCTCTGGTGCATAGTGTCTCCAGTGAAAGAGGGCAGCTTGGGCAATGCCAGTGATTTTGAAGTCTGAGTGGCCAGAAAGTCAAGTAAATATGAGTACCTCAGATGGAGCGGTAGGCAAAGCCTGCTCACTCATCAGCTGAATTTGCGGTTATAAACAATCAAATATATACAGGCATGTAAGAACAAATGCACAGTTGAGCCTTTTAAAAGGCAAGAGGGGTAGTATAGTGGTTAAGGCACTTGTCTTGCATGTGAGTGACCTTAGTTCAATCCCCATACCTAATATGGTCTCTGAGACCTGGAGGATCCCTGAGTGTCTCTGAGCATCACTGCGATGCCCCTAACCAAGCAAAAATAATCCTTTGGTTCTATGAAGTAAATGACTCTTCTTTCTTTCTCTGTTCCTACCATTATTTGTGTGTTCACATTACAGAAAATTGTATGCATGAAAAAATATTCTGAGACTTGAAAGTCTATAGGGAAATTGGAAGAGACTTGTAGTCAGGAGAATTTTATAAATGATGCAAAATATTTTCAATTGAGTGTTGAATGTTCTTATTAACATTCATTCTCATGAAAAGAAGCCTTATGACGCTAAGAAAATCAAACTTGGGGCATGGGGTGGAGAAAAAAAGCCCCATCCAAGCCCATCTCCAGCTTTTTCTGAGGAGTATGAGCAGATGAGGAAGAAGCTTTGCAGTCCCATTGGTGGATAAAAATAGGCACCAAAGTGGTGGTGGTGGTGGTGAAGCAGAAAGAGGAGAAAATTTAAAGTTAGTGATAAAAAGGTACGGCTTCATTTTAACTTTACCTGGTTTAGTTTAAGCACAAGATTGTTGCATGTGAATGCAGAATGTTGCTCTGGTGCATAGTGTCTGTGTCTATTGAAAGATCTTCTGAGACTCTGATTCCTTTGTTGTAAATTAGGGGATTGACTGTAGCGTCCTCTTCCTCTACTGAGAAAGTTCTATTAGGGAACTTGCTTGCAGCAGAGTTTTACTTGCATAGGTATCTATTGCTTTCAAATCAGTGTTAAGTCTTTCAATCAAGAGAAACACAAAACATCTTCCCACTCAAAGTTGAAATAGATGAGATGAATTGCATGATCTCTCAGTCTGAGTGAGCTAATTATTAAGGAGGTAATAATAATCATTATTATTATTAATTATTATTGGAGGGAAGATTTAGGAAGAGATTGGTGGGGATATGTGAGCTTTGATTTGTCTATGCAGATTATGATGCAAGGAAATACGTCCTTACTCAAGGGCTGTCAGGAGAAATCTAAATGAGGGCAGATGCAGAGAAAGGTATTTGGTGGTGTTGACACAGTATTAAGTCTGGGATTCCATTCAGCAAAATAAAAGCCAAGAGAAGAAAGACCCTAGATCAGAATAAAGCCAGACAGATATCTCTCTGAATAATAGCTATCATCTTTTGGAGTAACCCCTTTTTTTCCATCTTTAAGTGGTGACTATAAGCAATAAAATAGCTCTGGGGAAATAAAAGACACATATAAAGAAAGAACAATTCAAGGCTCAAAGTAGAAAAGTAAAAAAGGAGTCAAAAGCTAGGGTCTTAGGTACAGACGGTCTTTTTTCTGGGAAAATGTGATGCAATAATAGAAATATAGCTCATTCTAGTAGGTCATCTTAGGGGCTGAGGCACGTGAATTGCCCAGAAATGGGCATAGGATTTAGATAATAAAAGGGCTCAAACACATGCATGCTGGAGGCATGGATTTGATCTCCAACCCTTCATGGTCCACCAAGAGCTGTGCTGGGAGAGCTCCTTGGGGTATAGACCCTCAAAAACAAGACATACTCACCCCTCCTAAAGGCCAGATTTGTTTGGAATCTGCATGGGAAAGGTGATGTTTCAGGTAAAACTAAGTCTGATTTTAGGAGCTACTCTACTTTCAGGACAGAAAAAGAATGAAGGGAAAAAATTTCAGATCCTGAAAACAGAATTTAAACATAGCTACTTTTATAAGAAACTGTCAGAAATTGAATATAAATGCTCTAAAAATTTAGTGAGTGATAAATGTACTTTATAATTTCTTAGAAATGTAAATCACTAATCTACGATCATTAAACCCCTGATGAGCTTCTGAGACTGATATTGTCTCACGCAGGTGAAAAGTGAAATTCTTTGTTTTCTCACAATAGAAATAGACTTTTTAAAAAATGGAACTAACATATATTTCTTGTAAAGGAAGTATATAAATAAAACATAGAAAGTAAAAGCTTACTTTAGTTTTCATTCAAGTACCAGTAAATATGTTGTGAATTATATGCCTCTTCTAGTATGATATTAAATTACATTACGCATAAATTTTTTTTAATATGGGAAACAGCGGTAGACAGTAGACTAACTGCTCAGCATGTTGTGAAGCTCTGAGTTCCATTCTTAGGACTGTAATGGCTTCCTTAGCATGTGGGCTTTCCGGACATCATTGGGTGTGAATTCTACATAATTAAAAAAAATAATAACAATTAGGGCTGGAGTGATAGCACAGCAGTAGGGCATTTGCCTTGCACATGGCTGACCCAGGACGAACATGGATTTGATTCTTGGTATCCCATATGGCCCCCCAAGCCAGGAGTGATTTCTGAACCAGGAGTAACCCCTGAGTGTCACTGGGTGTGGCTCAAAAACCAAAAAAAATTAACAGTTATTTGCCATCTTGTGAATTTGTAAAAAGTTACCAAATACTTAAATATATAACTCTTCTGATTTGTCACCTGTCATCTGTCTTACGATGTTCATTTGTACTCAAGAGTTTTAAACTTTTTCTGAACTTTTTTTTCCTTTGGTCAGTATTCCCATTCTTTGAAATCCTGTAGCACCAGATAAGAGATCTGAAAGATTTGAAATTACCAAAATACGGAATGTTTTGCAACACAAGGATGGAAATATAATTATCTCATGAAGAATAGATAGTAGGTACTTGAACTGGAACATGTGTTCTGTAGTTTGAGTTGCTGTGTTTAAATCCTGGCCTGCTCAGGTCCTAATGGTTTTGGTAGGTCATTTTTTTTCTATTTTATTATTTTTAATTTACTTTATTTAAAAAGCATGTATCACATAGTTGACATAGTTGATTTTAATACATTTGTTTCCAGATAAGTGAGATCCGAGTTGATTTTAAAGAAATAGAGAAAAAAAAGAAGGAAGAAAAGTGAAGGAAAAAAAGAAATACTGAGATAAGCAAGCTAAGGAAAGGTTATGCTTTTTTTTTTTTTCTTTTTTTGGTTTTTGGGCCACACCCGGCGGTGCTCAGGGGTTACTCCTGGCTGTCTGCTCAGAAATAGCTCCTGGCAGGCATGGGGGACCATATGGGACACCGGGAATCGAACTAACCATCTTTGGTCCTGGATTGGCTGCTTGCAAGGCAAACGCCGCTGTGCTATCTCTCCGGGCCCAAGGTTATGCTTTGTAGAAAAATAAAAGTTAGTCCTGGCCTCTGCCCAGTTTCTCCAGCCTGACAACCATAGTTCTCTAAAAATTCTGATGCTAGGGACCATTCCCCAGGCCACTTTGACTGGATTCAGGTACAGAGCTGGTTGCCTAAGTGGGTTGGCAGGGTTTTAGTGTCTGCTTCATGCAGGAGCTTCTTTCTACCTGACCTCCTCAGGCACTCACCCCACGGGTAAAATGGTGCTAGTGCTTAAAATTATATTTTTTGGTTTAATAAACAAAAAATGAATATTATGCAGAGAAACATCAAATATAGATAGTATTGTAAACCAATGTTAACTCAATAAAATTTTATTTTAACAAAATAAATGCTGAGTTGTATGGTTTATTTAAGAAGAACACAATAGAAATTAACAGAAGGGTATGTTTCATGAAGGGATCAGCTAAAAATGACTGTCCAACATACATTGGAGGTTAGTCCTGTTAAATTCTCTCTAAATAAATCCCATAAGTTAGTTTTAATAGAATTAGCACCAACTTCCTTCTAGTCACAATGAAAGAGATCAGTTGTTTTTAATAAAGCTCATAGAGTTAAACCCTGATGCCTTTGGTTAGGTCCCATTGACCCAGTTTTTTCCTGGCTTAGCTATGATTTTTAACCAACCTCTTTTGTTACTAGCCTTGAATTCTTCTTGAATCTATCTCATAAGCCATTCTAAGGCCTGAGATGGCATAGAAAGCATACTTTCAAGCATCTCAAATCTAAAAAACAAATGCAAAGGTCATTAAAATTTTGCATAAGAAGATCATTTTTATTGTGGTATAATTTACATTAGATAAACACCATTGATTTTAGGAGTTTAATTGAATAAGTTTTTTTAATTTATTTATGCAGGCTAGTAGTAGTATTCAGACCAAGATTTGGAACATTTATGGCAAAGGACTAAATAGTATGATTTTTGTGTGACTTTTTTCACTGTGCATAATATTTTTAGGATTCATCAATGTCACTACTCTTTGAGAAGGCTCTTTTAATTGCCAAATAGAATCCTACTTATTGATATGCCATATTTTTTATGGCATGGTCCAGTTGGTAGACATTCAGATTATTTCTAGTGTCTCACTATTCTGTGTAAGTTGCTATGAACATTTTATATAAAAGGCTCAGTGTGAACATCTGTTTATACTGCTCTTCAGTAAATATCTAGGAATAAAACTTTTGCATCACATACTATGTGTGTGTGTGTGTGTACCACCAAAGAAACTACAAAATAATTCTTCAAGGGGTGTACTGCTTTTATTTCCTACTGTTTACGTTCCTCTGCATCCTTGGGAAATTATTTACAAATTATTTACAAAAGCCAATTTCTTTATTAAAGAATATCACAATATCTAGAGTGAAAAAAGATTTTTGTGGGAATCATTAGGATAAAAAAAAAGCATCATAAATCAAAAGAGGGTGGATTGGCACTCACCAAATAATGTTCACCAGGAAACCAACCCAGAAGAATTATGTGGGCAACAAGCTCCATGGCTACCAATCCAGACTGTGCTCTCAACTGACGACATTCATGCCACATGCCAGGCCTGCTGTCCACAAGCCAAGCAATCTGGGCAACGCATTGTTTTTGCTCAAGTTGTGCCTCATTGAAATTCTTTTTGGAGTGTCCCTTTCGGTCACAAGTTCTCTCTTTTGTCCAAGAGCCAAGATCATGAAGCTTAGTACAGCAAAGCTTTTTTAATTTGCGCTGCTGATTTCACCTCCAACTGTGTTAGAAAAACTGGCTAACCTGCCCAGGCAGTTGTTTTGATCAACAACTGTCCCTTGGCTTTCCAAGGTGAATACTAGTTATCCTTCATTGTTTGACACTCCTCTGTCTCCTACTTTCAGGTTACTTTTGTTTGTTTGTTTGTTTGTTTTGGGGTCACACCTGGCAGTGCTCAGAGGTTACTCCTGACTCTACACTCAGAAATCGCTCCTGGTAGCTCCAGGGACCAAATGGGATGTCGTGATTCGAACCACCGTCCTTCTGCATGCAAGGCAAACACCCTATCTCCATGCTCCTATTTCTCTGGCCCCAGGTTACTTTTTAGTAAGAGTTCATTTTATTGTTTTTGTTTTGTTTGGGGTCACATCAGGTGGTGCTCAGGGATTACTTCTGGCTTTACAATCAGGAATTATTTATGGTTGTGCTCAGCAGACCATATAGATGCTTGAAAATGAACCCAGGTCAGCTACTTTCAAGGCAAGCACCTTACCCACTGTACTCTCTTCAGCCCTCTCAATATTTTTATGCTATTACATTCAAGAGAGAGCAAGATCTCTGGCTCTGCTTTACGATGCTTTTAACATTTTGAAGAAAAACATTATTTTGAGTTTTTCTTGTAAATTGTAATGACAGAAGCCAAAAATAAGATGGAGTAAACCCCAAAGGAATTAATCTTAGCTTTCTCCAGGCAGGGCTGATCCTGCCAACATCTACCTACTGATTCTATCTTGTAGTAAAAATTTTAGCAGAAGTAGCCAAGCAATGATTCTTATTGTCCAACCAAATTCTGTATGATAAGCTAGAATTCCAAACTTGGACAGAGTGAAATTTCACCCTGATTAGTCTTGCCTGTTTTTTTCTAATTGGCACTTGGCCTAAGGGCTTCATGACAGGAATACAACACTTCCCCTACTTCCCACCCCATTTTCTTCTTCTTCCTTCCTTATAATGAAGTAATCATTTGATCAACTATCAATGACAAAATGCTTTCACAATGTCATCCATCCCATTTTGTCTAAACATTCCAGAGAACTTGTTTTGTTCTCTGCAGCAAAAAAAAGATCATTCTCGAAGTTCAGATTTCTACTTCCATAGTATAGCGCTGTCTCAAGAAAATTGGTGGTTGCCCAGCCAGAAGCTTTGATCATACCACTTGTCAATATATTATAATAATATGTGGAATAAGTTATTTCTTAACAAAATTTCTTAAAAAGCAGAAGTGCTATTTCTCCTTTTGTAATAGAGCATGAAAACAGAATATAGAAAATTTGTTTAATTGTTGCAGATGAGCACACAAGTTAGAACTCACATATTAAATGCCTACAGAAAATCTACAAAATAAATGCATCCCCTGTCATCACTAATTAGCACAATTTGTCTTTTATATCTTTCACAGTTTTTCTTACTGAAATCAACTTGCATTCAAACATTCCATGCACCTTCCACTAAAAATAATAATGACAACAACAACAACAACAACATAACGTTTCTCTGACTCCATCTTCTTGCCCCAATGAATATTAACTTCGTTAGAAACGTGCTGTTGCTGCGACAGATATCAAAGAACTATTTTGATAGATTGTTTCCCCTTCACTCTTGAAGCCAACGTTTTTTTTTTTAATCACTTCATCGAAACAGCTTTGACTGAAGTTCTCCTAACTACTATGTTTTTAAATTCACCAGGCATGTTTAGTTTTTATTGCAATCATATAAAATTCAGGATTTAACAAAGCTGACCACTCTCTTTTATGACATTTTTTCTTTTTTTTCTTTTTTTTTATTTAAACACCTTGATTACATACATGATTGTGTTTGGGTTTCAGTCATGTAAAGAACACCACCCATCACCAGTGCAACATTCCCATCACCAATGTCCCAAGTCTCCCTCCTCCCCACCCGACTCCCGCCTGTACTCTAAACAGGCTCTCCATTTCCCTCATACGTTCTCATTATTAGGACAGTTCAAAATGTAGTTATTTCTCTAAATAAACTCATTACTCTTTGTGGTGAGCTTCCTGTGGTGAGCTGGAACTTCCAGCTCTTTTCTCTTGTGTGCCTGAAAATTATTATTGCAAGAATGTCTTTCATGTTTCTTAAAACCCATAGATGAGTGAGACCATTCTGCGTTTTTCTCTCTCTCTCTCTCTGACTTATTTCACTCAGCATAATAGATTCCGTGTACATCCATGACATATTTTCTTAAGTTTAGTTCCTTAAGTCTAAGTTCTTGTATTAATAAGTGGCCAATAGTTAAAGTTTAGCATATTTATTATATCTAAACCTAATATTTAGTTCCACTCTTTTATTGTCCCAACCAAATAAATGTGCTCTTTCATCTATTCAATAGTTCATGCCAGAAAACTCAAAGTACTTCTTTTTGTTGTTGTTGTTGTTGTTGTTTTGTTTTGGGGCCACACCTGCCAATTCTAAGGTGTTATTCCTGGCTCTGCACTCAGAAATTGCTCCTGGCAGGTTTGGAGGACCATATACAATGATGGGAATTGAACCTGGGTCTGTCACGGGTCAGCTGTATGCAAGGCAAACGTGCTACAACTGTGCTATCTCTCCAGCCCCCTCAAAGTACTTATTTGACATATTATTGTTCACTATTTATAACCAATCATCAGGTCCTGACAATCTTGTTTCTTAACTTTTCTCAAATATTGACACTTTTTTATCTCTATCCTTCCTTATAGCCTGTTTTATTAATTGCTTATTTGATTAAGTATAGGAATCAAAGATCACTTCAATCTTAAAATCTTTACAAGAGTCCCACTCTATTTAGGATTAGTTCCCTACTCCTTAATATATCAAACACTCTCTTATAGGATCTTACCCCTACCTGTGTCTTTAGCATCATTTTCCCCTGCTCATTTTATCCCAGCCCATCTTTCAAATCTCTGAAACCAACAAGATTTTTTTCTACTTCAGAACTTTTGTAAATGAAATGGAACAATTAACTCAAGTAAACTTAAAACAAAAATAAAGATAATGTCATTGTTCCTGGAAACGAGACATCTGATATAGAGCTAATCTCCAACATGAATCATTTCAGGAATTTAAATTAGGCCTTATAGTTCTCCTTATCTTTGATTTGAGTCCTTTTTAACCTGGACTGTTATCAATGGAGGTGAGATATCTAATATGAAGGTGTCTATTGTATAATGCAAAATTAATCTCACCCAAAGAAAGTTCAGGTCTATAACTATAAACTTAAACTTCTGAAGCTCTTGGAATATATAATTGATATATTAATATAATGCTTGGTAAGAATGTCTTTGTTTGCCTAGATTATGGAGTTCAGCTAGGTAGCCACAATGTGAATTATGAGTTCAGCTTTGAACCATATACACAATGTGATTTTTGAGTCATGAGAAATATCAGTTGATCTTTAGAAGCTTTGGAATCTGAGCTCAGTCACATGGGCAATCAGTCAAACATAGGTGACAGAGCTGCCGTAAAAACTCGGGACTGAGGGTTGAATGAGTTTCCTGGTTGATAGCATTCATATTGTCACATGTAGATGCCAAGAAACTAATGCTGTTCTAAGTCCATGGGAAGAAGACTACTGCAAATTTAAGGCTTGGAACTTCCAGATAATGGGAAGGCTTTTATTCAGCTAATTTTAATCTTTTTTTTCTTGTAATAAAAAGTAACCATGAATACTGTAGTTTACAGAGCTCTGCAAACATCACTAATCAAATAAATAAAAACTGAATAAAATTAAAAAATAAACTGAAAGAGGTTTTAGGAACCACCTAACTTGGTTAAAAGAGCACCCATTCTACTTACTCAGCCTTTTCTTCCTAGGCCAGGAGTCCCCATTTACACAATTTTAAACTGAGATCCTCTTGGAGTACCTTGGGATCCACAGGGCCCATATGGTTCTTTGGTTGAGAAACACTGCTCAGATCTATAGTTTGTTAATTCTCACACACACATATTATCAATTTAACATTTTCATGTGTGTGGGGGGAGGAGAGATAGCACAGTGGTTGGGTGCTTGCCTTGCACACAGCTGATCCAGGACAAATCCGGGTTTTATTCCTGGCATCCCATATGATCCCCTGAGCCTGACAGGAGTGATTTCTGAGCACAGAGCCAGGAGTAACCCATGAGTGCCATCAGGTGTGACCTAAAACAAAAATAAAACAAAACAAAAAACAAGTGCACAAAACAGAACAAAAACAAAAAAATTTATCTAGGGGCCAGAGAGATAGTATGGAGGGTAGGGTACTTGGTTTGCATGTAGTTTAACTCCCCACATCCCAGATGGTCACCCTAGTTCTGTCAGGAGTGATATCTGAGTGCAGAGGCAGGGATAAATTCTGAGCACAGTTAGGATAACCCAACTCCTACTCCACAAAAATAATTTCCAGCTAAATTATTCTGGTGGAATTTTTAAAATATAGATTCTAAAATAAACATTCTCAGAAAAACATTTGCTGACTAATTTAAAACAAGTGTCGATCCTGGAGTCAGAGTGCTAAGCCTGGCATTTGTGGTATCCTGTCTTTGATTTCTGGCTCTAAAAATAAACAGAAAAAAAAAAAACAAAAACAAACAAAAACAAAAACAACCCAACTTTAACAAGTGGTGGCCTGCAACCAATCACCATAGTCTAGGGAAAATGCTGGGAAGTCTTGTCAACTGTCTGCCTACTGCCAAATACTAATTACTCACATGAACAAAGTCATAGATCACCAAATAGAGAATAGGAGTGCTGTGTAGGGCATTTGTACCAGCATTTTCCTCTTGCTAGACTTTTTCAGATTTTTATTCACTACCCCTACTATCATCACAATTATTTAGTGACTGACTCTACTCACCATTTTGAGTTTTAAATTAAATGTTATTTCACCAAAGAGACTTTCTTCAGTAAAAATACAATTCCCCACTAAAGTGTTTTATAACCCTTATTGGTTAGCAATTATCTCTACCTTTGTGTTATTATTAAAAATAATATTTAATTATATATATTTATATTATATATTTAAAAATAATGATTTAAAATATATTTCAAGACTATATCTATGATGTTTATTACTTATTAGGTCCTCAATAAATAGGTAAAGAACCAGGGATGTTGAATAGCAGTAAAGTACATGTTTTGCTGGCCTTAGATATAGGTTCAGTCATCAGCATCAGAAAATGACTATCCCACTTTCCCCCACAAAAATACTGTAGAAGAAGAAAATAAGAATAAAAGAATACCTGTTAATGCATTTCTTTTATCTAAAGGCTTGTATAGCATTTTCAAATGTTATTTTTTGGCAGAAGGTCAATAAATTACTTTCTGGCTAAACTTTGGATGTAGTTATGGAAAGCAATACAAAGAATTGACAATGAATGTTGTTTGTTTTGTTTTGGGGCCACATCTGGCATGCTCTACTGGATGCTTAAGACCGGGAGCTTCCAGAAGGTGCTCAGAAGATCACGCAGTGCCAAGAACCAGTTCTGTAGTTCCCACAAACAATGCATGTGTTCCAACCCTTGAATCATCTCTCTGGTCCTCACTACAATCTTTTTTTTTTTTTTTTTTTTTTTTGTTACACCCGGTGTCTCTCAGTGGTTATTCCTGTCTAAGCACTCAGAAATCGCTCCTGGCTTGGGGGACTATATGGGACGCTGCGGATCAAACCACAGTCCTGTCCTAGGTCAGCCACGTACAAGACAAATGCCTGACTGCTACGCCACCCCCACTGGCCCTAATTCACTACAATCTTGTAGTTAGAAATTCAAGAACTGCATAAACCTAAGAAGTAAAAAAATAAATAAAATTATTGGATAAATCCACTTTGTCATTCTTAGTAGAAACAAAGTATGTAATATCTGTATGGATTATCTCTCATGAAACACTCACAGAACTATGGGCTTCACCTTTATCACATTTTTTTCTTCCTTCCTTCCTTCCTTCCTTCCTTCCTTCCTTCCTTCCTTCCTTCCTTCCTTCCTTCCTTCCTTCCTTCCTTCCTTCTTCCTTCCTTCCTTCCTTCCTTCCTTCCTTCCTTCCTTCCTTCTCTCCCTCCTTCCCTCCCTCCTTCCTTCCTTCCTTCCTTCCCTCCCTCCTTCCTTCCTTCCTTCCTTCCCTCCCTCCTTTCTTCCCTCCTTCCTCCCTCCCTCCCTCCCTCTCTCTCTCCCTCCCTCCCTCCTCCCTCCTTCCCTCCTTCCCTCCTTCCCTCCTTCCCTCCTTCCTTCCTTCCTTTGTATTTGGGTCACACCTGGTAGCACTCAGGGGTTACTCCTGCCTCTGTACTCAGAAATCGCTTCTGGCAGGCACGGCGACCATATGGGGATGCTGGGATTTGAACCACCGTCCATTCTGGATCACTACTGCAAAAGCCTACTGCTGTGCTATCTCTCTGCCCCCCCCCCTTATCACATTACTATCTGAATTCAGCCATATAGTGATCAGTGAGAGATAAAACAAGGCCTGGTGTTGACTTTAGCCCTTGACCAGGAAGGTAAGATGAATTAAGATCACATTGATATCACATGGTTAAAACAAGTTTATTACGCACCAAACCTAGAGTCTCTAATTCTTACTACCAACCTAATGTTGCATAACCATACAAATATACTGTCTACATATACTGCTACTCCCTTCAGCTAGGCATTGTGCCAAAAACATGACACAAGATCCAATGTAATATATTTGAATGTGAATAAACTTCTACCACCTTCTATATACATTTCTAATTACTTGGTTTTCCAACATTCTTTGCAATACTTCCTGATTTTAGTGACTTACTTTATTTATATTACTTACTTCATTTTCAGTTTCAATTCTTGATCATTTGAGATCATTGGGATGGCACAAGACCCACCCCCCAAAAAAATAGCATAATTCAACAATATCTTCTCTACTATTTCAGAACAAGTGCAGACTTCCTCTTAACAAAGCCTGCACCTGAAAAAAATGTGGGGCTGGGACTTCCCTGGTATTTACTCTCACATGGAATCTGAGGCTGAAATCAAGCAGGAGAAGATACAACTGATCAAAGAAGGAAAGAAAAAACTCATTCTGCTAATACATTTTGAATCCTGAATCTAGCTATAATCTGAAGTCCATACAGTATTGCTGGATTTTCAGTCACATTACTCAATAAATTTTATGAAGTAATCCTTTGGGAAAGAATTTCTATTTTTCTCTTTCCAAAAAAAAAAAATCTTACTGAGAATATCTTTGTAGCAATGAACTAAAAACACATTTCCACACTCTTTTTGCAAAGGGAGAGAAAGGAATGCAATTATAGCTATTTTCTGGAGAGTTGTATTGCGCATAGCAATGGAAATAGGTTTTTAAATTCTACTCTCTTCCACAGAGAGAGTTGGGGGGAGGGAAAAAAGAAGCGTACTAGAAATGATTTAAGGACATTGGTAGAAAGTCTTTGACATTGTGGTGGTGGTGAAGAGGTAGGAATGTTGTACATCAAAACCACAAAAAGTCACCAGGGAGATTGTACAACAGATAAAGTGGTTGCCTTACACTTGGCTGACCTGAGTTCAATCCCTAGCACTCATATCACGCATATGGTCCCCCAGAACTCCACCAGCAGTGATCCTTGAGTGTAGAGCCAGGAGTAAGCCCTGGGCACGGTGGGTGTAACCCTTAAATCAAAATCAAAACAAATCCATAAACATCAACACTATTGCAAACATATTACAACAATTTTAAAAGGGTGAGCAGTAAGGCCAGCAAGATTTGGTTGCAGATCTTTTCATTTGACGTTTTTCTTTTTTAGGATAGTCATGGAAGGACACCTTTTCTCACCTCCAGCACAGACTTAATTTCTATTGCTGGGGCTTTCTTCTGCCAGCTGGCAGGGACTTGAATAGTTTCCTCTAATTAAACCTGATGCTCTGGACAGGCTTAACACAGCTGAAAATTTCCTCTAACTCCCTCTAGACTCACATATTTCTTCTTTCTGTCAATATCATGACAAATGTGTCTATGGAAAAACCCTCTTCAAAATCTTTCCAGTCTTAGAATAATACTTCCAGATGTCATCTATTTTCAAATACTTTACGTGCTCCAAAATTAAAGGGTCAGAGAGATAGATAGGACAGAGATTAAGACACTTGTCTTGCATGAGGCTGACCCCAATTCAATCATTGGTCCAAGCAATGCCAGGAATGGTATCTGAGCACACAATTGGATATGGTTACAAAATGTCCCCCAACATCCCTCCGGGAAAAATCGAAGCAAAAATTAGGCCTAACTAATAACTTTTCTGTTAGCTAGACTCACAGAAACAAGAACAAAGAACATATCCTGTAGAATTATTTAAGGTAAAAGGGAATCTAGAACCATTTGGTTAATAGTAATGCTTTCAGTGCAAGAAATCTTTAAATAAAAATTCTAAATGTTTATATGAAAAATGGATAGTATCAAAATGGTGACAAAGTATTGACAATTGATTATAAAGCAGATACTAGCAGTGGCAGAAGTGAAGGAAATAACAGATCAGAAACAATGTTTTCTCAACCTTTTCCTATCATG
Organism: Suncus etruscus; assembly: GCF_024139225.1. Classification (NCBI taxonomy): domain Eukaryota; kingdom Metazoa; phylum Chordata; class Mammalia; order Eulipotyphla; family Soricidae; genus Suncus; species Suncus etruscus. Next base: position 67,471,129 of record NC_064863.1, on the reverse strand, counting down.
TACCTTTTCTTGACCTGGTTTCCTCCCTGTGACCCTTATCCAATCAATTGTACTCTTAATTTTATTAGGTGGCCTCCTAGTTGTACACTTTTTACCCCCTCTCTGGGGGCCCACAGAGGGGAGATATTACATCCAGTTGAGAAATGCTGAATAGAAGTGACATAACAACAATGTAGAGGGTCTGGGTACTTTTTTGATGAAGAGTGCTGGCTATGTACATTAAGGCCATTGATGATGGCAATTTAGTGTAGCATAGTTAACGAAATTACAATAATTTTTTAATTCTATATTTAATTTGAAAAGACATATAAGTGAATCCTATAATAGAAGAAATTCCATTTTGTCAATCCAACTCTAAGTGTCCAGTCTTAGAATAATATTTCCAGATGCCATTTATTTTCAAATAATGTACCTAGTAAGGCTAAATTTATTGTATTTATTTTTAATTTTTATTGTGGTTGAAGTGATCAATTTTCTCACAGTATTATTTTGATGACATAGTGACAATGAATGAGGGACATTTTCCATCATCAGTGTTGTCCTCCCTCTACCCCTGTTCCCAGCATGCATCCACATCTCCCTCCTTTACCTCATAATGCTATTTATTTATTTATTTTATTTTGGTTTTTGATTTTTGGGGCCAGTGACACTCAGGGGTTACTCCTGGCTATGTGCTCAGAAATCTTTCTGGCTTGGAGGACTATATGAATGCGAAGGATCTAACTGCAATCTGTCCTAGGGTTAGGCACATGCAAGGCAGATGCCCTACTGCTCGCCGCCACTGCTCTGGCCCTAATAAGGCTAAATTTTCATTTAAGGCCTAATTTCTATCCCAATAATAATGGCACAGACCCCCAAGGTCCTTCCTTTAAACATAGCATACTGGCCCTCGACCATAAAATGACATGATTAAACAACTCTAAAAACACCCTAGACAATAGGCCAATCAACTTAAAGGTCAAGACTTCCTGCTTCTAGAAAGTCTTTATACAACCCTGGTTTGTGACCCTGTTGCAGGTCAGCCCCTGAAGAGATTACTGATGGAGGGATGGAGGATGAGGTCTTTCCCCTCCAGTTCGGAGCATGCGTCTGCCACCCCTGTCCAGCCCACGGTTTTGAGGTGAAACAGGAGGGTAAAACAGTTCGCAGACAGTCAGGCTTGTGGAAATATTAGCTTTATTCGGTGGACAAGAACTGAAATCCAAAGACTCAGCCTCAGTTCCAGCAAAACGCCCCTCGCCTTCCACAGACCCTTGTTTTTATCCCCAAAATAGGTACCACCCAATTGTGGGATCAGAAACCACCCAATGGTGGAAGCAGAATCAGGTACCACCCTAGGGTGGGGGCAGAATGTCAGGTCACACCCTAGGGTAGGGCACAATCACCGATCAGGGTAGGGTCAGTAACATAATCATCGCATAAAATGTTTACATATACAACAGACCCCTTGACAGGGTCTCCTCCTGTGGTAGGTGGCCTTGATCGTTCATTTTGTAGTTTATTGGTAAAAGCTTTGTTTTGCTTTATTTCAATTATGTGATCTAGTCCTTTGACTCCAGACCCTAACATTTGGCGGATTCTCTGGGATCAAACAATAAAGACCCTGTCACCAACATAGCTACCAAGGTCTTATGGACATTCTGAGGCCTCCTCAAGTTAGGTGAAGACCAAAGGGAGATGGAGCTCTGGGTATATTCCAAGGGGAAAAACTGGGTGCAGAATTGTACCTGGGCCTGAGGTAGTATGGGGATGCCCCACTCATTTCTAGGGTCATGCAGGAGCCATGATATTTGCAGTGGGATCTTCGAAGTTTGTGGGTGGAGTCCATACATTCCCTCATCTGTTTTGGGTATCCAGTGTGTTGTCATTGTCTTTCTTTATGTTGTCTTTGTCAGGACTATGAATCAGGGGAATGCTAAGGAAAATGTCACCCTCTTGAGTTGGTGAAATTTGGTTTGAGCTCAGCAAAATTGTGTGTTTTGCTTTTGTGCTTGTAGTTGAGTCTTGTGTCTGTCTTTGTTGTATAATCTGCAAGTTTGGCACTAATCCAGGAATGGAGTTGGAAGGTCAGGGTACACTAGTCTCAATTGGCCAATAGGCTCAATAGTCCTGGAGACATACGTCTTTCTTTTTTTTTTTTTTTTTTTTTTTTTTTTTTTTTTTTTTTTTTTTTTTGGTTTTTGGGCCACACCCAGTGATGCTCAGGGGTTACTCCTGGCTATGCGCTCAGAAGTCGCTCCTGGCTTGGGGGACCATATGGGACACCGGGGGATCGAACCGCGGTCCGTCCAAGGCTAGCGCTGGCAAGGCAGGCACCTTACCTCTAGCGCCACCGCCCGGCCCCTGACATACGTCTTTCTTGACCAACATTAGCTGCCCTCCTGTCATTCTTTTTTTTTTTTTTTTTTTTTTTTGGTTTTTCGAGCCACACCTGTTTGATGCTCAGGGGTTCCTGGCTAAGCACTCAGAAATCGCCCCTGGCTTGGGGAGACCATATGGGACGCTGGGGATCGAACCCCGGTCGCGATCTTTCCTTGGCTAGCGCTTGCAAGGCAGACATCTTACCTCTAGCACCACTTCGCCGGCCCCTCCCTCCTGTCATTCTTAAGTGAGAGCAGAGAAACATAAATTGAGCTTTCATGCATGTGATGGAGAAAAAGGAAGGAGCAAGACAAAATGAAGGGAGAAAGTCCCAAGGAGACCGGGAAGTCAGTCCCCATGTTTGTATCCCCACGAGATCCCTACTCCAAGGGAAAAAGCACAAGTCTACGTCCCTTCTCTTTTTATCCATACTGCAGGTCTGTGAGTCTGTCAATGGAAATGAGGGCAGAGGGGGAGAGAATGAGCAGAGTCCAGGCTTGATGGGATAGGTGGTAGGTAGACAAGGGCGTGGGGCAGGGATGCCAGGCTACTAATTTCCACTGATTGGAAGTGGCTGGAGAAGAGCACCAGAGACTTAGAAGCTGATGAGACCAGTAAAGAAGGGCTCTGGCTGGTAGAAAGAACTATTAAGGCATTGGGCATTGGAAGACTTTATTAACCCAGGCCTGAAGGAGTTAAAATCCTCCAGAGAAGCTAAGAAAGTCTAAGGTCTAGCTTTCTCTTTTATCACCTACCTGTTTGGAATTCCTCAGCTGTGGGCACTTATTTAGTCTTTGTTAAGGAGTCATCTATAAATAACAGACTATCATAAAAAAATGGCCATTTTAAAATTCAAGCCAGTGGGCTATAAAGAGCAACTTTAATTTTTAGTGGTTTCTCACCTTTCATGCTGTTTTAACCTTCAAGTGTAGAGAAACAACCTCTTTAATTTTAATGGTTCCTAAGAATGAAGAATTGGGTGGAAAACTTTGCAAATTATTGTTTGGCTTTTTTCAGATTATATCATTAATTTGTATGCCCAGTTCATGGGAATGCTGGATATTGTTAAGGTAACTCAATTTCATGTCAATTTTGTCACCAGATATCAAACTTATTGTTAACCTTCAGATAGTTTTAAGTGTGAAAAATCTCAATGGATAATGATAATCTTAGTAAATCCTATCAATGTAATCATACTTGATTGTCAATATCCAAATGATGGGAAACTGATATAAAGGCTTTCAATAAGTATCATAAAGAACATTTTGGTCCTGTTAGGTGAAAGCGTGCTTAGCAATTTGTTTCCAAATTGAAAGAGTACAGTTTCAAGTTTCTCTCCTAGATCCTCAGCTCTGTTTTAGGAGGAGGATATAAGAAAAGGCATGGGGGTCGGAGAGATAGCATAGCGGTGAGGCATTTGCCTTGGATTCAGAAGGACGGTGGTTCGAATCCTGGCATCACATATGGTCCCCTGAGCCTGCCAGGAGCGATTTCTGAGCTTAGAGCCAGGAGTGACCCCTGAGCACTGCTGGGTGTGACCCCCCCCCCAAAAAAAAACAACAACAAAAATATCAAAACAAACAAAAAAAGACATAGAAAGAGGCTGGAGCACAGGGTCCATGCTGGATACATGCAGGTGCCTGTGACAGGACTGCCTGTTGGACAATGTAGAAAGAAAAGGTAAGAGAAAGGAGTATAGATGTGTGTTTTATACAAAAACGATAATGGATGATTTGTGAATGTTGGGTAAAAAGAAAGGGATTTTGTGAAAGTGGAACCAGTGGTTGCAAATTGGAATGAAGAAAAGTTACAAAATGCCCTTCAACAGATGAATGGCTAAAGAAACTGTGGTACATATACACAATGGAATATTATGCAGCTGTCAGGAGAGATGAAGTCATGAAATTTTCCTATACATGGATGTACATGGAATCTATTATGCTGAGTGAAATAAGTCAGAGGAAGAGAGAAAGATGCAAAATAGTCTCACTCATCTATGGGTTTTTAAGAAAAATAAAAGATATTCTTGCAATAATTTTCAGAGACAAAAGAGAGGAGGGCTGGAAGGTCCAGCTCACTTAATGAAGCTCTCCACAAAGAGTGATGAGTTTAATTAGAGAAATAACTATCCTAACAATGTGAATGAATGAGGGAAGTAGAAAGCCTGGCTAGAGTACAGGCAGGGGTGGGGTGGGGAGGAGGGAGATTTGGGACATTAGTGATGGGAATATTGCACTGGTGAAGAGGGTTGTTCTTTACATGACTGAAACCCAACCACAATCATGTTTGTAATCAAGGTGTTCAAATAAAGATATTAATTTAAAAAAAAAGAAATGTTACAAAATTAATGTAAAGAAAAGTGCAGAAGGTTTGAGGATATATACTGAGGAAAGAAACTGTATGGTCAAACTGGATTGTTATTAGCATGTCTCTAAAATTGATCTAATGTTCTAGTATAAATAATTATATAAAGGGGCCAGAGTGATAGCACAAAGGTAGGGCAGTCGCCTTGCAGGTGGCTGACCCAGGACAGATGCAGGTTTGATTCCCAGCATCCCATATGGTCTCCTGAGCCTGTAGGAACAATTTTGAGCACAGAGCCAGGAGTAACCCTTGAGTGCTGCCAGGGTATGGCCCAAAAAACAAACAAACAAACAAAGAATACTATGGAGAAGGAGCTTAGAGCTTAAGGGTTCATGTTACAGTACTCTTCGAAAATTGGACCTTTAGATATTCAGTGAGGTGGCGCTAGAGATTAGGTGTAAAAAAAAAAAGATATGGCAGTAAATCAAGGTTTCCGAATGAAATTCAAAATTATATGCATAATTATTGTTCTGTATGCTCTGTAAATTTTGGGAAATATTTGCTTTTTCTCTTTTCTTGGCACCTTCAGGTTTTTTTTAAATTGGTAATGTTACAAGTACTCTTCTAATCTCAGGGAGACCATAGAGGCAGACTGACCTAAGGAAATCGAAAATTGTCTAGGAATGCCTAGATCTGTAAGGACTGGCTACAGCTTGAGTTCTCTCACAGTCCTGGAGAGGGATGGGACAGAGGATGAGAGGCATAGAGCCACCTTCGGCTTATGCTGACCTGACTTTCACATCTTTACATCAGCCAAGCCTGGGTAACCCTGACATGATTGATAAAGTTATTATTAATAACCCACCCCTCTGTCTTTGACCAATCCCCAGTAAAGTAAGTCTCTGTAAATAATGGGGTGCCCCAAATAAAGATTTCTCCAGTCATGCTGGGTTTATACAAAGACACAGGTCAAGTTTAATCAGCTATCTGGCTAAGTTCAAAGTAAAGGTGTAGAGAAAAAACTATTTTTCTCCAGCTGACTGAATTAAATATAATCTAGTGAGCATACAATAAAGACCACTCCTGTTGGATAATGCATATAAAAATGTAATTATTGATTGTAATAGATTGTCATGAAAGAACTAAAAGCTCTACATGCTATTGCTAGTCTAACTAGGATAGTGGGAGTCAGAATTTTACCAGGGAAAACTTATGCTGAACAGGACAGTAGAAGTAACTTAGAGCCATTACTGAACCTAGTAGGGGTTGTGGGCCTCCTCTCCAGGCAACACCTACATAACACTGGAGAACTTATGCTGAGGAAGAATGGCATCATGACCTCACACAAGTGCCTAAAAGCTCAGGGAACAAGTATAGTGCTATGATGCTTTGGTTTCTGTTGTTTAACTTCTGTGTCATCATCCCAGATGGAACTCTATCCTTCCAAGGATTAGATAGGACCATTTACTGTTCCAGGGCCTGATCATTTTAAATGATATTCCTCTGTCTAATTGATCTGATCTTTTTCAGATGTTGATAACTGCAAACCCAAACCAGACAATTACCTGGACCCCTATTAAAAGCCATGGTACCATGAGATTTCATACCTTCTTATAGGTAGTGTTAGAATCTAAAGTTTGCTTTAGACCTAACAGTAGAGTCTACAGTCTTTTGCCATCCTGAAGAAGTTACAGAAGATGGACCAAATGTGAAGGTCAGCATGAAAACTGCCAGAGAAGGGGCAAGAGGGGACACAGAAACTAACAAAAACCTAGCAGGAATTACAGCCTATACTGAAGATAATTAGCATCAGGTGTGGGAGGCATTTGTGTTACACCCAGTGCAGGGAGGACAACAACCATCACAGATTCTCTCCAGGCAACTGGGTTCTAAGGCTCTATTGTTATCTCCACCTCAACAGCTAACAGCTATTTAAGTTGCATGATTGAAGAAGAAGCAGGGACCGCCTAGTTCCTCGAAGTGTGGAGTCAACCACCCAGATGAGAATTACCCTGATAAGGCCCCACTGCAGATTCAGCTGACTCAACTCCCAGAAACAGGACAGAATGCAGATCATCCTGATGTTCCTGCTGAAGGTGGTGATCATGGATGATTGGTTGGAATGAATACCCCATTTGCATATGGACTATATTTAGACTCTTACCCAGACTGTGGATGGAGGGTTTGTGGGTCAAACTGTCACCCTGGGGATCCCTCTCCTAAACTTTGACTTATGAATTTTTGGGGTTTCTGAGTATGCTCCACAAGATCTCCTCACATTCTCTAGTGTTATTCAGATCACATAATTACAGTTAAGATAATTGTGCTAAGGTCCCAGTATGTGCCAATAGATAGGAATGGGAACAGAAGGACCTCAAGGAGAGTCAAATAGTTGACTCAGTTCCAAGAGAAGAGAAGGGAATGTGAAGCCTAGAGCAGAAGGGACTCCATTTTGTCAACCCAATGTTATGTTTCCATTTAAGGCTAACAAGGCTGTTTCCACTTAAGGGCTCCGTTTCTATCCCAACAATAATGACGCAGACCCCATGGTCCTATAAGTCATCCTAGATATCTAGCCATAAAAGTACATGATGAAACACCCTAGAAATACCCTAGACAATAGCCAATCAACTCAAAGGTCAAGACTTCCTGCTTCTAGCTCTATATAACTTGGTGTGTGACCCTGAGCAGGGTGACCTCCTGAAAGAGGTAGCTCTGATCAGTCATTTTATAGCTTGCTGATAGATGAAATAAAGCTTTGTTTTGTTTTATTTCAAATGTGTGGTCTGGTCCTTTGATTCCAAAGTATACATCATCATGTTCATTGCAGCACTGCTTACAATAGCCAAATACAATACAAATATAATAAAAAAAAATACAATACAAAAATACAAAAACAATCTTAGTTAACAATTAACAAATGATTGAACTAAAAAGTTGCGGTATATATAGACAATGGAAAACTATTCAGCTATAAGTAAAGATAATCTTGCCATATGGCAAGTACTTAAAGGCATTATGTTAAATGAATTAATGCAGGATAACAAGAACTAAATGCTATTGCTCTTCGGTGGAATAAAAACAAAACAGATAAAAGCAAAACAAAACAAAGAGGCAGGGATAGACCCATGGTTAAACCAAAAAGCAAAACAAAACAAAACAAAACACACTAATTTCTTCCTCAAACAAAAAATTAAAACCAAATTCTTGTATTTTGACTGCAAATAGAATTTATCAGTGGGTAAGGAAAGTGAGAGCTAAGGGTGGAGAGGGTTAAATGCAATGGGTTTGAGAGTTGTTGGTATTATTTTAGTGGGTAGTTATATTTGAAGATTAAGAGCTAATACTTCTAAAATAGAAGTAGTGATGGAAAACAATGCTTCCTGGAAAAAAAAAGAAAAAAGAAAATAAAATCCAAGGTGTGTGACATCTACTGAGACAAGGTACATTCTGTATGTGCTCTAGTTATTGAATTGAGCAATTTTTATTTGTGAACATAATGAATTTTTTTAACCTTACAGGAAACTACCATTACCTAACCAAAGGACTTGCTTCCAGTAAAGAATAGGAAAAAATGACTTGATAATGATTTCGTAAAAATAATATTTTGGATAATCAATATTTACAGGAATGAAAATAATATGCTGGAGCTTGCACAGGCTCTTCTCTAAAAATCTTGCCTGTTGTACTTGGGTCTTGTTTAAGATACCAAAGTTGAAAACTTTGTAAATAAGAATAGATGTTATATTATATTGTATTAAATAGTTTTCTTTTCTTTATTGAAATAAGTTAAAATTTCATAGCACTCAATCATCACAAACTGATTTATTGATTTATTTTCTGATAATTCCATGTACCATTCTTTTAAGTTTTGTTGAAGTAAGCAACATGAAATCAATTGGTTATGTGCCGCAATTGGGGCAGGATGAGGGTAAGGTGGGAGGACATGTAGGGACATTGGTGGAGAGATGGTCACACTTGTGACAGTATTGGTGTTGAAACAGTTGAAACAACTGTACTATTAACAATTTTGTAAATCATAGTGTCTTAATAAAAAATAAATCATAAAATAATAAAATAAAATACTGGTATAGATTCTTGATTAAAACCATAAAATAAAGACCAAACTTTTTTTTTTTTTTGGTTTTTGGGCCACACCCGTTTGACGCTCAGGGGTTACTCCTGGCAATGTGCTCAGAAATAGCCCCTGGCTTGGGGGGACCATATGGGACGCCGGGGGATCGAACCGTGGTCCGTTCCTTGGCTAGCGCTTGTAAGGCAGACACCTTACCTCTAGCGCCACCTTCCCGGCCCCAAGACCAAACTTTTTACAACTAAGAAATGGAACCAAGGGAGGCTCAGTGACAAGGAGGATTGGAGGACCATATGTTTTGCTGGGGATTGAATCTGGGACAGTTTTTTGCGTAGCAAATACTCTACCTGCTTTAGTATCTCTTCAGCTTGGAAGCTGAGTTTGATCCTTGGCAGTGCTTATCTATGTCAAATCTAATTCCTGATTACCATATATGTGGGACCCAATTATGTATTATGACAGAGTGTGTGATCTCTCTAGTGTACAACCCTGTGTTTAAACAGCTAAGGTTAAAACATGTAAGCACTGTAGCCAGGCATGCTACTTGTGTGAGCATCCCAAATAAGTATGCAATACTACAACCATGTTTGTGTATGACCTCTAATCAATGCAATAACAAAGATGAAAGGGGAAAGATTTTTTGTTTGTTTTGGGGCTACAATGGGCTGTGCTTAAGGTTTAATTCTGGTGTGGCTTAGGGGACCATATAAGTCACCAAGGATCAAACCCAGGTCAACCATGTACAAGTCAAGACCATTCCTGTAGTATTTGCTTTCAGTCCTAGAGAAAACAATTTTTTTTTAAATTTTGTTGTTGTTGTTGTTGTTGTTGGTTTTTGGTTTTTGGGTCACACCCAGGGACATTCAGGAGTTACTCCTGGCTCTACGCTCAGAAGACGCTCCTGGCAGGCTTGAGGGACCATATGGGATGTCAGGACTTGAACTGGGGTCCACCCGTGCAAGACAAAACGCCTTACTGTTGTGCTATAGCTCCAGCCTCCCCCCCTTTTTTGAAAGTTTTATGTGGTTTCTTTTTTTGGGGGGGTCGGGGCGCGGGTTGCAGAGAGCTAGTGTAGTTTTTGCACACATTTTTGCACACAGCCAACCAGTTTGTGGCCAACCTGCTTTGAACCTGGTATCTCCTATGTTTCCTTGCATACTGATAAGTGATTCCTGAGTGCAGAGTCAGGAATGACCTCTGGGCATTTCTGGTTGTGTCCCTAAAACAAAAAAATAAATAAAATAAAAGTCTGGTTTTGTTTTTATGAGGGGTTTTTGCTCTATACCCAGTGGTGCTTAGGGGTTATTTCTGACTTCTGCTCAGGTATAATCCCTGGAGTGTTGGAAGGATCATATGTGGTGCCAAGATCAAGCCAGCAAGGGTAGTTAGAGTCTTAACCCCCGTACAACTCTTACAATACTATTTCTCTAGCTCATATAATAAAAATACTTTTATGGGACCCAAAGGCATCAGGTATCTGGGTTGGAGGTAAATGTCAGTATTCTTCTATTCTAAGAAGAACCATCTTCAGCAGTGCTCAGAACCCCCACTCAGTGAAAATAGGAAGGTGTGGGGTGGGAGAGTATGTGAGTTTGGTGATCTGAGCCCAGGCCCTTGTATATGCTGGACTTGTACTCTATCTCTAACCATGTTCCCCATACTCAGGACTAAAGAAATTATTCTTTTTCTTTCTTTTATTTTGATTGTGTGTTTGTTTTTAGGCCACACCCGGTGATGCTCAGGGGTTACTCCTGGCTATGGGCTCAGAAATTTCTTCTGGTTTAGGAGACCACATGGGACTCCTGGGGATTGAATCATGGTCCCTCGTAGGTTATCACATGCAAGGCAAACGCCCTACCCTATGCCACCGCTCTGGCCCCTATTCTTTTTCTTTTTATTGTAGGGTTGTCTTAAATTATTCCCCAGAGATTCTCACTCCCTAAGATTCCTAGTCAGCATTATGGCAATACTGGGAACCATGTTGTCATGGAATTGAATATGGGTCAGGCACATTTAGTCAGTATTTGCTATGGTCACTCTCAAGTACCCACTCTCCATCTCTTTCCTGAGTGTGGCAAGGAAATGATTTCCTAGAAGTTTAATTTGCTGTTTTCTAGAGCTCCTTTCTGGTAAACCTTTCTCTTAGAGTTTTGTAAATAACCAACTCCCTATGTTAACTCCAAATTTGATTAAATTAGCAAAATAATTTCTTGTCTGCCATTAAATCTAATTGGTTGAGCAAAGCAAAAGTACAGGGGCGGGGGCCGGGCGGTGGCGCTGGAGGTAAGGTGCCTGCCTTGCCTGCGCTAGCCTAGGAAGGACCGCGGTTCGATCCCCCGGCGTCCCATATGGTCCCCCAAGAAGCCAGGAGCAACTTCTGAGCGCATAGCCAGGAGTAACCCCTGAGCGTCACAGGGTGTGGCCCCCCCAAAAAAAAAAAGTACAGGGGCAAACACTTGCCTTGCATGCAATTGACCTAGGTTCTGTCTCCAGCACTGCATACAGTTTCCTGAGCACAACCAGGTATGCCCCCTCCCCAATATATATACAAGAAAATCAAATACACCAACTTAATTAAGAGTTTATGCCACTATTCTCATGAGTCCCACAAATCTGCATCTTAAACCCACATTCCTAGTTGAAATATTCTTATTCATTGCTAACCTCTTTTACACTAGGTTCCACCCCTCATTGTTACCTGCAGAGATTTCACACAGTATAAGAGAATCCTGAAGGGCTTGGGTAAATTATATCTTGCAGAATAATAGTAAATGGGATGTATGTGTAGATACATATGGCACAGCAAGAGATGCAGATAGAGATGTAGATTGAGAGCCTTGGCCTTCACTGTGGAGGCAGACAAGTCTGTAATATGCAGAATGGGCAACTGATACTGCAATTCAAGATTAAAGGTAGATTTACCCTACTTCACACTGGGAAGTCTTTGTATCTTAAAGTCTTTAGCATTTTAGATGTGACCCATGCACAACATGGAGGATGATATGGTTGACTCAGTCTTCTGATTTTAATCTTTTATTTGTTTGTTTGTTTTTTGGGGGCCACACCCGTTTGATGCTCAGGGGTTACTCCTGGCTAAGCTCTCAGAAATTGCCCCTGGCTTGGGCGGACCATATGGGACCCTGGAGTATGTAACCCGGTCGAGATCTTTCCTTGGCTAGTGCTTGCAAGGCAGACACCTTACCTCTAGCGCCACCTCGCCGGCCCCTGATTTTAATCTTAATCTAAGTTACAAACTATTTCCACAGAAACACATAGGATAATTATTTCCACAAAAACACATAGGATAATTTGAGTGCCTGAGTTCTGCGGCCTAGTCAAGTTGACTCATAAAATTAATTACAGGGGCTGGAAACAGTACAGCAGGTAGGGCATTTGTCTTGCATGTAGCTGACCCAGATTTAGTCCCAGGCACCCTGGAGCCCACTGGGAGTTATTCCTTAGTGCAGAGCCAGGAGTAAGACCTGAGCACTGTCAAGAAAAAAAAAAATAGAATTAACCATTACAGTTTGGTTATTTCTTTTCTTCCCTCTCTTCCTTCCTCCTTCCTTCTTTCCTTCCTTCCTTCTGCCCTCCTTTTCTCCCTCCTTGTCCTTCCTCTCCTTTCTTTTTCTTCTTTCTTCCTTTTCTCTCTTTTCTTTCTTTCTTTCTTTCTTCTTCCTTCCTTCCTTCCTTCCTTCCTTCCTTCCTTCCTTCCTTCCTTCCTTCCTTCCTTCCTTCCTTCCTTCCTTCCTTCCTTCCTTCCTTCCTTCCTTCCTTCCTTCCTTCCTTTCTTTCTTTCTTTCTTTCTTTCTTTTTTTGTTTTTTGGGCCACACCCATTTGACACTCAGGGGTTACTCCTGGCTATGTGCTCAGAAATCGCCCCTGGCTTAGGTGGACCATATGGGACACCGGGGGATCGAACCGCGGTCCGTCCTACGCTAGCGCTTGCAAGGCAGACACCTTACCTCTAGCGCCACCTTCCCGGCCCCTCTTTTCCTTCCTTCCTTCCTTCCTTCCTTCCTTCCTTCCTTCCTTCCTTCCTTCCTTCCTTCGTTCCTTCCTTCCTTCCTTCCTTCCTTCTTTCTCTCTTTCTCTCTTTCTCTCTTTCTCTCTTTCTCTCTTTCTTCCTTTCTTCCTTTCTTCCTTTCTTTCTTTCTTTCTTTCTTTCTTTCTTTCTTTCTTTCTTTCTTTCTTTCTTTTTCTTTCTTTCTTTCTTCTTTCTTTCTTTCTTTCTTTCTTTCTTTCTTTCTTTCTTTCTTTCTTTCTTCTTTCTTTCTTCTTTTCTTTCTTTCTTCTTTCTTCTTTCTTTCTTTTCTTTCTTTCTTTCTTTCTTCTTTCTTTCTTTATTCTTTCTTTCTTTCTTTCTTTCTTTCTTTCTTTCTTTCTCTCTTTCTTTCTTTCTAATACAGTGCCTCATACATGAAAGCAAGTGCTCTACCACTGACTTATAGTTCCATAAACATCTCCTGTAACCTATCTTTCCATCTGTTTGCTTGAGATTTGTTATCCTATAAAATCACTGGTCTCTCAATAGTTCTTGGAAGCCTTGTCACTCTCTCAGAGGATGAGACAGAGCACCGCTTTTCTCCTTTATAAGCTGCCTTCTAACCCCTCATACCCTTACTAATCTCATATTTAGCTCATGGGAAACCTAGGCTGTTCGACACAGGATGTTCTGCCTGTGATGTACAGGATCTGTTCTCACTCTAAAGCCACTTTGAGCTGACTCATGCCCCTTCTCTCTAGCTCTGTTCTTTGTCATCATAAAGACATCTAAAATATTTTCTTTTGGGGGTGTGGGAGGCACACCCGGTAGTGCTCTGGGCTTACTCCTATACTTCTGGCTCTATGCTCAGCAATCACTTCTGGCAACGTTTCAGGGACTTAGTGTGCTGTTGGGGATCAGCCATGTGTGCTGTGGGGGTAGGTCGGATGCAAGGCAAATACCTACCCCCTATTCTCACTCTCCTGCCTTTGTTGTCTTTAGTGGGGTCTTTAGTGAGTTATGACTTAAATCCTGTTAGTTTTTCAGATATCAGGACCTCCATAGCAGTGTCTGCCCCAGACTATTACCTTCATGACCACCTCCATGGAATTGTGTTCTACTTGCAGGTGTTCCTGAGTTTTCTTCATCCAAGGGCAGTCATCGCCTGTAAATCTGCTTTCAGCTTCCCAGGCATTCAGTCTTGCATCACACAGTTTTTGCCTTTTTTGCTTCCTGTCTTGCTAGATTACACGTCTCTGGGGAAACCCCACAACCTGGACTCTCAAAGATCCCAAGGGAAAAAAGATCTGAAGTAATAATACGGTAGATACTTTTTACATGTGGATTTCTCCTTGTGTGGGTATGGGTTGCATAGTCAGCGGTGCTGAGGGGCTACTCCTAGTTTGGAACATAAGGTTCTCTCTTGGTGATGTTTGGTAGACTATTACAGTACTGGAAATCAACCCTTTACCTTACCCTTTTAAAGTTTGCATTATGCCCATTTATCTATTTTTTGGCACCATCCCTCCACTTTTTAAAAGTTTCTCCTCTCTTAATTGCTACTATTTCTCATCCTTCTTTAGCAGTGAGACAGCAAAATAGCCTGAGGACTGCTGAGTGTAGTGCCCCCCTAAATATCCATGCATTTTTCTATTGTAGTAGAAATCAAGTAAGTTCCATGAAAATGGAACCACCTTATCTGCTGTACTATTTCTCTAGCCCCTTTTTGTATTTTTGAGTTACAACATTCCTATTTCTTCACTACTACCACAATGTCAGACTCTCTACCAAAGTCTTTAAATTCTTTTTAGTTCAGGTCCGGAGAGATAGCACAGCGGCGTTTGCCTTGCAAGCAGCCGATCCAGGACCAAAGGTGGTTGGTTTGAATCCCGGTGTCCCATATGGTCCCCCCGTGCCTGCCAGGAGCTATTTCTGAGCAGACAGCCAGGAGTAACCCCTGAGCAACTCTGGGTGTGACCCAAAAACCAAAAAAAAAAAAAAGTTCTTTTTAGTTCACTCTCTCTTCTTATTTCACACTGTGGTTTGCACTATTGTTAATTAAGAGATATCATGATGTCACTTTTATAGTAGACCCTTTTCTACTCTCACTGCACTCTAATCTTTTTGGCAAACTTTCTACCTCCTAATCCTCATTTCTGTTGTCTCTGGATATTACCCCCACACTGTTTAATTTTCCTTATATCCCACATGTGATTGAGATTATTTTATTCTACACTTATCTCTCTCTCTCTAAACTCATTTAACTCAGCATAATAATCTTTATGCCCAACCATTTATAATCAAATTTCATGACTTCATTTTATCCTAATGACTACATAACATTCCATTGTTTCTTTAGCCACTCATCTGTTGTCGAGCACCTGGGTTGTTTCTCAATTCTGTTATTGTAAATACTGCTGCGATGAACATAGGAGTATTAGGTGAATGCCATTTCTTCATTAGCAAATGGAGAGGCCTTGTTATACACCTAAACTGAGGATGAATCTGTGAATTGCACATATGAGTCTGAAGAAATGATGGATATTATTAGTATTAAAAAGAGGAATCTGATCAAGTAAGCTCTAGGTCAGACTCATTTGCTGAAAGGAAAAGGTCTGGTCTGAATCAGGTTGGGGAAGATGAATTTCCCCTAAGGGAACTGGGAATGCGGTGTCCTTTAGGGTCTCAGGAGTTAGCTTCCAGAATATGCAATCTTTGGAATAGCAAAACCTTTGAAGCAAAATAATCTGTTACATGTTCATAGTAGCAAAAAAAAAAGGGGGGGGGATGGTACAAATAATATCCAGTTTTAGATGGAATGTTAGAAGCTTTTTATCAGGTAGATAACTTTTTTTGTTTGTTTGTTTTTCTCTGGCCCCACCCATTTGATGCTCAGGGGTTACTCCTGGCTAAGCGCTCAGAAATTGCCCCTGGCTTGGAGGGACCATATGGGACGCGGGGGGGGGGGGGGGGGGGGGGGGGGGATTGAACCTCGGTCCTTCCTTGGCTAGTGCTTGCAAGGCAGACACCTTACCTCTAGCGCCACCTCGCCGGCCCCAGGTAGTTAACTTCTGACTAGCAAAAATTACCTAATTGAACCCCTCTTTGTATCTTTTCCAACATATCTATTTAGTTCCTCCATGGAACCTTCTTGTACCATGAGTTAAATAAAAAAGCATGGCCATTTAAAAACATAAATGTAACTGACATGTAACTTTATATTATTTTTATGTGTTCGTTGTGATTGAATAGGTATATACATTGCAATATGTATATATATAAAGTGTATGTATTGTACATAGCATAAAGTTAGGGCATTATCACATAGTTATGATTTTTTTCTTGTGATAAATTTTCTTAAGATTTTTTTTTCTCTTAGAAACTTTCAAATGTGCATTATATTATGGTTAAAAATAGTCATTATATGTTGCAAAATAGCTTTTGATGGGGCTGGAAAGTGATGGGATGGAGGATGAGGTCTTTCTTCTCCAGCTAGGACCACTCGTCTGCTACCCTATTCAGCCAGCAGGTCTGAGGGTTCAAGATAGTAGTGGGTAGAAAACTCACTGCCATCAGGCTTCAGGAGACATCAGCTTTATTCAGTGGATAAGGCTGAAGAATCCATCCCAGAACCTCCCCTTCCTCAGACCATTGCTTTTATACACAAGAATCAGTACCACCCTATGGTGGGAGCAGAATACCAAGTAAGGAATAATCCAATATACTATCACCAGGTCACACTGTAGGGTAGGGCCAGGCACAATTACTGATTAGGTTAGGATTAGTAACCCAACAATCATACTGTATATTACATTCCCTGAACTTACTTATCTTTTTTTGTGCTGGGTGGGGGATAAAGTCTGCCAACTGGTGTTTATGGGGATCTGGGATTACTTGTAAATTTTTTTTGTCAATTTGGGCAGATAATTCAATGCAAGGGCCTGAGAATGTACTGCTTCTTGGGCCCTACAGTACTGGACGTTTTGTGGGAGATCCTGGCAGTTCTCTGAGGCTTCTAGGTCTGTACCCACTGGTGCTGGTAGAACCATATGGTACCAGAGATACAACTGGTGTTAATTATAAATAAAGTATACCCCCGTATTGTCTCTTTGGTTTCAGAAATTCTTTGTCTTATAACTGTATCTTTGGTCATTTGACCAGCTTTATTCATTTCATCTGTACACTAAACCCTACCTCTGATAATTACCAAACTGTCCTATTTTTCCCCCCTAGGTTCTACCTATGAGACTTTCTTAGCCTGATGTATTACTCTATTGCCATCTATCAAATATCAGAAGGAAGGGGCCAGAGAGATAGCACAGCGGTAGGGCATTTGCCTTCCAACCCAGGACGGATGTTGGTTCAATTCCCATATGACCCCCATAGCCTGCTGGGGCAATTTCTGAGTGTAGAGCCAGGAGTGACCCCTGAATGCTGCTGGGTGTGACCTCCCTCCAAAAAAACCCAAAATATATCAGAAGGAAACAGTTGGTCAGGATTATGATTAATTTGCCCAAGGTCACATAGCAACAATTGGTAGTTGAACTCAGAACTTTCAGTCTTCCATTTATTCTTTGGAAAGGTTGGGAGACTGTTTTGATTGTTTTTCATAAGTGAGGCTCATTACAATCAAGAAAAAGCCTTTGGAGAAGCACAAAGTCCCTAGAGGTGAAACCCGAGAAAGTTCTACAAAATTTTCACAGGGGCTTTCTCTGGGTGGATTATAAGTTCTGAGAAACTTTGGACCTCCCAAGAAGTTTTTGGCTGCACTTAGCCTAGCCAAACTACTTACCCAATTTCCAGAAAAAAGAGTAAGGAGAAACCCAAGAATAGATAATTTTGTTGTCTGGTGGGCAGGAAATAAAAACAATGCAAAGATTTGTCTTTGTCTAGCCAACACTGCCTAAATTAGAAATCAAAATAGGGTTTAGGAAGAAGCAGGCAGAGGCAAGTTCAGAAACTGCTTTTTTCCAAATCACTGTCTTCTCTCAGAATCTTGACTGGATAAACTAGAGACATTGTCCAGCCATTGATGCTGAATAATCAGTGGTGAGGTGATCTATGTGGTCTACCAATATCTAAAAACTAGGCAATAGAATTCAGTTTCATTTTGTGAATTCCATCCCAGAGAATACTGAAAATGGCCTTTAGATATTTTAAGCAAACAGAATGCTCCAATTTCTTTTTTCTGAAATTGGAGGGAAGGAGTGAGAGGAAAAGAGAACATGGGTGGAGAGAAGGGACTAGAAAGTAGAAAACAGGAGGGAGACTGCAGTTGAACTTCCAGGGGCCTCAAAAATAGTAAGATAAGTGAACATGAATGATGGACACAATATTCAGTGTCCAGAGATGGTCTCTTTACAAAGAATGATTTACTTATTCTATGTAATCTTTGCTGCATAGCATTGACAATACATAGCTGACAATCCTGGAAGCTTGTTCTCATATTTGATCCAAGTTTACATCTATGAAATACCTATCAATTAGTTTAATATCTGACTCAGAGTTTTCATTCCCCGGAAATTCATCCCTGACAGTTCCTATCAAACCTTTCTTTGAACACTAAGCTCCATTTTGGTACCTGTTTGTTTGCTTGTTTGTTTATTTTTGAGCCCTATTTGCCAGTACTCAGGACTTACTCTCCTTTTTAAATATTTTTATATATGCTTCTTAAAAGTTAGTCACCATGAAAATTACAGTTAGTCATAATTGAGTTTCAGGCCTACCATGTTTCAATATCAGTTCCTTTTAGTATTCACTTCCCTTCACCAATGCTACCCCCACATTTGCCTCTCAAGAGTCTGCTTCTATAAGAGACACTATAGTTTCAACAAAATTTTTTGCACCGTGGTTTACAGTACTGTTGTTGATAGGGTTTCTTTCTTTTTTTTTTTTTTGTTTTTGTTTTTAGGCCACACCCAGTGATGCTCAGGGTTTACTCTTAGCTATGTGCTCAGAAATCGCTCCTGACTTGGGGAACTATATGGGACATCAGAGGAACTGAACCTCGGTCTGTCCTAGATTAGCGCATGCAAGGCAGATGCTCTATCTCTTGCGCCACTGCTCTGGCCCTAGTTTCTTTTTTTAAATTTTATTTTATTGAAACCATTGTGATTTAAAAAGTCCTTCATAGTTGTATTTCAGACATACATTGAATTAGGGCCATTCCCACTATCAGTGTGTTTATTCCACGAATGTTCCCAGAGTGTATCCTGTACCACCGCACTTTGTCCCCTGGTCTGCCAGTATAACAGGCCCATTTAAAGTTTAGATTGTTATAGTTTGGGTGTTTTTATTCTACTGTTGTTGACTTGGTTTGGTTATTTAGTTCTGTTCTTTTTTTATTTCTACCAATACACATGAGACCACTTGGCTCCTGGCCCCCATTCCCCACCATTCTTACTTTTATAGAAAAATGCAGAAATATGAGGGAAAACAGAGTAATTCATGTCCCAAGTTTCTATGAAAAAGGTGGGAGCCCCTGTATAAAGGAGTTTTCAAAAGGTGGCAGGTTTTTTTCGTTGTTGTTGTTTTGTTTTTTTGGGGTCACACCTGGCAGCGTGTAGGGGTTACTCCTGGCTCTACGCTCAGAAATTGCTCCTGGCAGGCTCGGGGGACCATATGGGATATCGGTATTGAAACCACCGTCCTTCTGCATGCAAGGTAAATGCCCTACCTCCATGCTATCTCTCAGGCCCCATGGTGGCAGGTTTTTGCATAGGTGCGACAAAAGTTTGGGAAAATAGAAATAATTAACCACTGGCCTAAAACAGACTGTCTCTACCCATAAACCATCCTGCCATAAGACCAACTACATAAGATCAACTACAGACTCCTGGCATACTAAATTGTCTAACCCCAAAGTCTTTCTTCATGATCTCAGAAAAAGTTCTCCTCAAGCAGAGTTGTCATAGTCAGACTTCTGTAATTAGAGATTTTGGTTTTTGTACAGATCCTATGTTGAAGTCAGGATATCACAGAGCATCTTCTGGTTTCATCTCACAGTTAGATGGCAAGACAGGGAAACCCATTGATAGGGTTTCAGATATAACATCACCACCTTTCAGCACTACTCTTCTTGTTTGAAAGCTTCCATCCACCATAGACATTGATCCCTCCCTGTCTTATCACCCAGCCCCCTAAAGTGACGTGCTTCTTACTAATAAAGGTTCTCAAGATCTTTGTTTCCATTGTCTTTAGGTATTTGTTATTCCACTATTATGTTTCTTTATATCCTTCATATAAGATCATTCTGCTTAGGTTTCTTTATTTCCCACTTATGAAAGAGACCATTATCCCTCTGACTAACATCACTCAGGTTCTTCCATGTAGCAATACATTTCATGACTATTTTTTTCTTGTGGCCGAGTAATATTTTATTGTATCTATATTTTATAGTTTCTTTACCCAGTCATCTATTTTTGGGCACTTGAGTTGTCTCCAGATTCTGACTAGTGTGGATAGTGCCGCAAGGCGCATAGGAATGCAAATAGCATTTCTCCATTTAGTTTTTGGGTCCTTGGGTATATTCCAAGAAGTGAAATTGCTTGGTCAAATGGAAGCTCGATTTCTAGATTTCTGAGGAATGTCCGTATTGTGTTCCAGAAAGACTGGAGTAGTAAATGAGAGTCTCTTGCTTACGGCATCCAGGCCAGCACTGGTTGTTCTTGTTCTTTTGGATGTGTGCAAGTCTCTATGGTGTGAGTGAAGTCTCATTGTTACTAAGAACCTTTTTAATAAGCACACATTCTTTTTTGTTTGTTTGTTTTTTGGGTCACACTCAGCGGTGCTCAGGGGTTACTCCTGGCTGTCTGCTCAGAAATAGCTCCTGGCAGGCACCGGGGACCATATGGGACACCGGGATTCGAACCAACCACCTTAAGTCCTGGATCGGCTGCTTGCAAGGCAAACGCCGCTGTGCTATCTCTCTGGGCCCATAAGCACACATTCTTACACTGTATATAAAATGTTTAAAATTAGTACAGCAATCACTTGCTTAAAATTTATAAATTACAACTTAGGAAAAAGAAGAAAAAAGTCTCCTATAATCTTGCTACTCAGAGATAAACAACATGTCATGTATGCATTTAAGTTTTTCAGCTTTTATTTCATTTAACTATTTGTCAGCATGCTCTCTCCTCCCAGTTAGGAAGAAAATAGCTCTCTCTTTTATATTTAACCCCATTCTTCTAACTATAAACCAATCTATACTTCTTTCATAAATTTTATTTTAGTTTTGGTTTTTGGACCACACCTGGTCCTGGATCTGCACTTGGGGAATACTCCTGGCATTGCTCAGGCAGTGCTCGGTACACCATATGGGATCATGGGGATCAAATCTGGATGGCCTGCCTGGTAACAACATTACTGAATGTGTTACATTTGACTACATTGAATTACAAATTTCCAACTCTTCAAAAGTTCTGATCATTTTAAGTGTATTGGTCGCTTTCTTTTCATATTTATTTTAGGGGTCACATTCAGTGGCATTCAGGGACTATTCCTTGCTCTGTGCTACAGGGACGGTACGGTGCTAGGTACCTGCACTGGAATCTGTGCATCCTTCATGCAAAGCACGGGTTTTAATTCATTGAGCTCTCACTCTACCTCTACACTCACCCTTTAAACTATATCATCCTAGGTGACTGGTTTAACAAATAAGGAAACTGTAGTTAAAGGGATATTGTTGCAAGTCAGCCCCTGAAGAGGTTGACTGATGGAGGGATGGAGGATGAGGTCTTTCCCCTCCAGCTCGGAGCATGCGTCTGCCACCCTGTCCAGCCCACGGTTCTGAGGTGAAACGGTGGGTAAACAGCTCGCAGACAGTCAGGCTTGTGGAAATATTATCTTTATTCGGTGGACAAGACTGAAGTCCAAAGACTCAGCATAAGTTCCAGCCAAAAGCCTCTCACCTTCCACAGACCCTTGTTTTTATCCCCCAGAATCAGGTACCACCCAATGGTGGGATCAGATACCACCCAATGGTGGAAGCAGAATCAGGTACCACCCTAGGATGGGGGCAGAATGTCAGGTCACACCCTAGGGTAGGGCACAATCACCAATCAGGGTAAGGTCAGTAACATAATAATCCCATAAAATATTTACATACACAACATATATAAATACTTTTTCTTTGCTCATAAAACCACTAAGTTTAAAGCTGAAATTTGAACCTCAAGTAGATTGGCTTCTGTTTCTTAGAGTTCTCACAGCCTTTGAGCACCAAGTAATGTTTCTTCTATTATATTATTATTTAACTCTACAGGTTAGAAACAACTGTGTCAGAATCTGGTCAAATAGCAGCAAAATGGTCAGCCTGATAAGGGTAGCTCTATTCTTCTCACCATACCATAACTATCACCAGCACCATCACCATCACTAAAAATCTCCATCATCACCACATCCTCAGTACTTTATTAATCCTCCAGGTATCTTTGCCTTAGTCTCCAGATTATAAACTCCTTGAAATAGAACAAAAAACCAACTTTATTTATTTAATAATCTTGATAACTTCAGCATTCAGTATAGTAGCTGGACTGTCGTTAGTACACAATTGTATTAATGAATAAAGAAATGAAGATATCGGTTTGACTGGTAGCAATCAGTGAAGGTATTTCATGTGAAGAAATCAGTTAACACTTGTTTAAGAGGATTTGAGGTACACAATATGGGTTTTTTCTTTGTAAACTTGGCTTTCTAGCAACAAAATGAAACAAATCTTAAAATTTTCACTTTGTATATCCTTTATTTTTAAAAAAACATTGATTTATTTATTTAGGTTTTGGGGTCACACCTGGCGGTGCTCAGGGATCACTCCTGGCTCTGTGCTCAGAAATCTCTCCTGGCAGGCTCTAGGGACAATGTTAGATGCCAGGAATTGATCCCTGGTCCCTCCCATGTTGGCCACAAGGTGTTTGCAAACACCCCAATGCTGTGCTATCGCTCTGGTTCCTGTATATTTTTAACTCCTAGGACCAGGTACATAGATATAGGTCAGATCTTTAAAAAGAGATGTGGATTTGATTGATGCTTATCCACTTTGACTTGGTCCTCGGTTCTCTACCCCATTGTCACAAGTTCCTTTTGAAGGAACTGAATTTTACATGTCCATGTTCAAAGTCTGAGAGCTGAGAGCATAACAAGTAAACTTTAGTTGTTAGTTCAGACCTCTGCAAGACACACTGGGCCATATATTATTGTTAAATTTATTCACAAAGTTTGTGCCAAAAGAGAATGCATGGAAGTTTTGATTTTTTTTTTTTTTTTTGGTTTGCTTTTTGGTCTTGCTTGGTGTTCTCTGGTGTTACTTAGGGCTGTCTTCTGGTACCACTCAGGGATCACTCCTTGTGGACTTGGGGAGCCATATCGGGTCCCAGGAATTAAACCTGGTAGCTGCATTCAAGGCAAGTGCTCTTTCCACTTTACTATTGCTCCAGTCTTGTGAATATATGTAAGTTTTGATAATCGGTGTACTCTTCTTTTTTTAAATCTTCTTTTTTTGGGGGGTCACACCTAGCAGCACTCAGGGGTCACTCCTGGCTCTACACTCAGAAATCGCCCCTGGCAGGTACTGGGGGACCATATGGGATGTCGGGATTTGAACCACTGTCCTTACGGATGCAAGGCAAACGCCTTACCTTCATGCTATCTCTCCGGCCCCAACAATTGGTGTACTCTAATGCATGTAGGTTTGTTGTCTTTTCTTTCCTTTCTTTACTCCCTTCCCCATTCCTACTTGGGGTCACAGAGAGAGGCCTGTCAGAATGGCTGTGGAATGTTTGGAAAGCAGTGGGTTTTAACTAACCCTCTCATGCTTCTCATGTAGGCATCTCACTCCACTGAGTCAATTGTGGACAACAGCATGGTTTTGTTTTGAAGGACACACGGTTGAGGGGCAAGGGAGAGAGCTCAATTGGCTGAATGCATGCTTTGCATAACAGAGATCCAAGGCACTATCCCTGGCACTGCATGTTTTCCTAAATACTACCCACAGCAACCACAGAGCTGGTAGTAGTCCCTGAGCACCACCAAGTATGGTCCCAAAACAAACAACAACAACAAAAATGTTCACAGTTGAATGGAGTCTTTTGGTGTTTTAGGTTTGAGGGCTGAGGACTATTTATTTTTTAACCACCAATGACCCCAGTCATTTAATAATAATACTGGTACTCTGGTAACTAACTCTCCTACTTTCTAAAAATACTTCTGTCTCACTTTGGTTTAGTAAAACTTACAAGAATAGCAAACTCAGGTCCCAGAACAGGACTGGCAAGAAAACTGACTGAGTTTGTTGAAACTGGAGGAAACATAACACTAGAAAAATGACTATGCACAAAGCAACTAATAGTTGCTTCATTTTCATAGTCCCATAGGAGAGGTTGAGAGTGAATAGAATTGATCTGAGATTGTCAATTTGCTGTGGCAGTCTTTAAAAAAAAAGTTTGGGGTACTTTCCATGGTTTATAAAACACAAGGGGTTTTTTTTTTTTATATAGGCAGGAAATTGCAAAGATCTCCACTTTATCTTCCTTCCTAATTACAAACTAGAAGAAATAGCTTTTTTTTTTTTTTTTGGACCCGGCAGCACTCAGGGGTTTCTCCTGGCTCTATGCTCAGAAATCACTCCTGGCAGGCTCGGGGGACCATATGGATGCTGGGATTGGAACCACCGTCCTTCTGCATGCAAAGCAAACACCTTACCTCCAAGCTATCTCTACGGTCCCTAGAAGAACTAGCTTTATATCCTCTCTGGACCCCCTAATGAACGAAGAATAAACAATTTAGGATTTTCCAAAGTGAGCCAGAGAATAATAGCTTTTAGGGTAAGACAGGTCCTATGCGGAGTGCTTTGCCTAAACAGTCTTAGAGAAACTTCAGAACTATCTGTGTATCTTAACAAAAGCAAAAACTATAAATAAAAACAAACTATTACCATCCTGGTTTCTAATACATAGAAACAAAAAGTTAGAGAAGATAATAAGTGATTAATTCACATGTTACATAATTTGGGGGGGGTGTTGGGTCACACCCAGCAGCGCTCAGGGGTTACTTCTGGCTCTACACTAAGAAATCGCTCTTGGCAAGCTCAGGGGACCATATGAAATGCTGGGGTTCAAACCACCGTCCTGCATGCAAGGCAAATGCCCTACCTCCATGCCATCTCTCCGGCCCATGTTATGTAATTTTTAACTGATGGACAGGAAATAAACTTAAGGACCCAGTTCTTAGATTCTGCATCTTTCACTGCTGAAATACACACATGATAAAAGAACACTGATTTTCTAGCAAGCCATTTTAGTTAAGACTTTCAAGGTCACAGAGGCCAATGCAATAGAACAGTGAATAGGGCAGTTGCCTTGCAAATGGCTGGACCTGGTTCAATCCCTGGCAACCAATATCCCAGGAGTGATACTTAAGAACAGACTAAAGAGTAAGCTCTGAGCACTCTTGGGTGTGACATCAAAATAAAACGAACAAAAAACAACAAAAAAGACTTCCAAGACCATTCTTGGAAATATCTTTATGCAGTAATAAAATTAGTCTCATTCACTTATGCTAAATGTTTATAAACAACTGTTACCTTCCATTTACTGGGAAAAGGTAAGCCAAGGCAATTACAGTACTACAGTACTATTGAGGTGCATTTACAAATGCTTTATTTAATTCTCACAGCTCTGTCAAGTAGGTGTTATTTCTACTGGCAAAGAATTGAGGTGTAAATAAGTTAAATATTTGTCAAATACCTACTGTTATAAACACTGTTATAAGAAATAGTAGGGTCCAGATATAAGCTCAGTTTGATCTGATTCCAAAACTAATGCTATAAAAACAAAATGAAAATGGAGGTTATTAATATGTCATGAGAGTCAGGTAATAGAAAATGATACATAGAAAAGAAAAAAGACATCTGAAATATATACTACATAAAGGTTTTCTTCAGTGTGCTCTTCAAAATAGGCCAATCAATTTTCTATTTAATATTCTCATTTCTTTTCTTTTTTTGTTTTTGCAGTTCCTCATGATTAAGCCAAATATCCTATCATTTTAGAACACAGTGTACCAATCTCTTGCCTTCTGTAATTCACCAATCGTAGAATCCAGGACTCTTTCCAACTAGCTAATTTTCTCCTCTTTTATAGTCTTCTGGGACTAAATTTAGTGCTTAATGAGATGAATGTACTACTTAGGCAGGTGGTCCAAAGAAAAGTTAACATAGATTTCATGTAAATGAAGATAGTCCTGGGAGTGGTAGGAAAGTAGAAGATTGAATTAAATGACCCTTAGGTTCCATTAGAAAGGAATTTGTGGCAACAATAAGATGTTTGGGCCATAAAAAGCATCCTATAGTCGATGATATAATGAAGATCTCCAGCAGTTCATACTTGGCCCAGTTATTCTGAAGCAATTAAAGTTGGCTTTGCCTTTGGGACCTGGAGCCAGATCCACTTTAAACTTGACCTGCCCCCTTGTGGAAATGGGAGGCAATAAAAATATGCCCCTTGACTACTGGAGTATTAAGATGTAACCTATGGAGCTTATCTCCAGTATCAGTGTGTGTGTGTGTGTGTGTGTGTGTGTGTGTGTGTGTGTGTGTGTGTGTGTGTGTGTGTGTGTGTGACCCTATGTCTGTCTTATGTTGATCTGTGTGTGTGTGTGTGTGTGTGTGTATGGCATCCTATGTCTGTCTAATTGTTCATCTGTATTGTTCATAATGCCTGTCTATATTGTATATAGTCCTTCCCCCTGTTATAATATAACCCTTCCTTTCCCCCTTCCCGTTTATTACTTTATAAATCCTTTTATATTTTTTCACCCTTTCCTCCTTGATTTGTTATTTCTCCTTATTTAACCCTTTTACTTTCAGGTTTTAACTACTTAGGAACCGGAACGTTCCTCCCACCCCCAACTAGCTGCCAGCCTGCTCCCCAAGTGAAAGGACAGCCTCCCAGCCTGCCTTGCCTTGATCTAGGAAGAAGCTGCCGCCACCACTGCTGCTAGTTTGCTCTGTAAGGCCTCTTTTCTCCCACCTCCCTCTGCTTTGGGCTGCTGATAGCTACTAGATTTGGCTTTTGAAAGACTCTCAGTTTGAGGACATTTCCTGATCTGGTTTTTCAGACTCCACAAGACCATGTCGCAGGCTGAAACTGTGATTCGCATTTTATCCCCCACACCTAGACAATTTCAAAACACTTAAAAAGGGTATGTATATTTCCTTTATATATTTCTATAGATGTACTTCCTTAATAGGTAAAATTTTAGTGTATACTATTTCCTTTTATGAATGTACTTTCCCTGTCCCATTTTTTGGATTTGCTTAATAGAAAATTCTAGTGGATACATTTCTCTTGGGGTCTGAGTTGAGGTGAGAACCAGGATATAGGGGTTGTTTAGCTTGTTATTTTTACCCCCCATATACACCAGTAGTATCATGTGGCATTGTTCCTTTTTGCATAGGCACATGACAATGGGAAAATCTTAGATATAGAAAAAAGTTCTTATCTAATATGGATAGGAACTCATAAATTTTAATGTTCAGGAGGGCCTTTCCCCTTAAGCGTTTGTCATAGTGATTTGACATAGGCTTCAGTCAATTGAACATTGACTGTTCATCCCCAAAGCTTGGATCCCATCATTGGAACCAGTACAATTTTCTGAATCAGCACTAGGAATTGAATTTCCACAGGCACTGACTTGCCCCTAGATGGATTCATATGAAACCCTGACAACTTGGAAACAGCAACAAATTGCTTTCGGGGCAAGTTTCCCTGTCCCATCACCTAAAGATGTGATAAAACCAGAAGATGATCTGTGATACCCTAACTTCAAGATAGGATCTGTGCAAAAACCACATCTAATTACAGAAGTCTGACTATGACAACTCAGATTGAGGAGAACTTTTCCTGGAATCATGAAGAAAGACTTTGGGGTTAGACAACTTAATATGCCTGGAGCCTGTACTTGGTCTTATGGCAGGATGCTTCATGGGTAGAGACACCTGTTTTTAGGCCAAAGATTGTTCCTTTCTATTTCCCCACTGTTTTCTGCACCTATGCAAAAAATTGCGATCTTTTAGATCACAATTTTTAACCTTTTTAACCTTTGAGAGAGGGGCTCCCGCCTTTCTCATAGAACTTTGGGGCATGAATTACTTTGTTTTACCTCATATTTCTGCATTTTTCTATAAAATTAAGAAGGGGGGAAGAAAGAATAAGGGGCCAGGGACCAAGTGGTCTCAGTTGCACTGGTGGAAATAAAAAAGGACAGAATAGATATCCAAACCAAAGTCAACAATAGAATAAAGAGACCCAAACTGTAACAATCTAAACTTAAAATAGGCCTGTTACACTAGCAGGCCATGGGGCAGAATGGTGATTTAGGATATATGCTAGGAACATTGGTGGAGTGAGGTCAACACTGGTGGTGGAATGACCCTGATTCACTGTCACTGTATTTCTAAAATCCAACTATAAAGAACTTTGTAAATTACAATAGTTTCAATAAAAAAAAAAGATGATCTAGTAGGTTAACATTTACTGAGTGCTCGCCACATGCTGCATATTATGAACAACTTTAAGATGTTTTCTCATGTAATTATTAAATTAAATTTATGAGGAAAAGAGTATTATTGTTCCCACTTTAAAAGTGAGCAACATGTAAGTTGGTCAGATAAAGTGTCTCAAGTTCTAGATAGGACAGTGCAATTGCAGGACCCAATTATTCAATCATGCCTCTATCCTGTGCAGTATGGTCTTTTCATCGCTATGATATTTATATATTTAAATATGTAAGTCTTGTGGTTCATTAGAAAAATCATTAATAATAAATCCTAACCTGGAGATAGCATGATTCCATAAGAATCATTAAAATATTCTCTACTGTCCTATTTTGTCTTTTTTGAGATAACATGGCTTAAAAGAGTATAGATGTTTAGACAGGGATATAGGTTTATCACATCACAACCACCATTAAAGGGCCAATTATATCTACCAGAGTCTACAGGGCCCATCAGTCCAATCTTCATCCTATCATTCTTAGTACCTCAGTTTTGTTGTCAGACTAAGGTATTTTTTTTTTACTAGACAGTGTCTCTGCTCCTGTTTTTCTATATATTAATAAATTAAATCATTTGGTATTTGATTTTTCCTTCTAATTTGTTTTTCCTTATTGTGAGCTTTCTGTGTTGTAGCCAAATGACAAGACATCTTCTTTTCTTACAGCTGAGTAATAGTCCATTGTGAGTATATTGCAATTTCTTGATGGGAAGAGGGGCTTGGAGATTTCTGACAGTATTCAGGAAGTACAGCAATTCTCTGCTGATTGGGCCATTAGTGTAGCACAAGACCCTTTGGTTCTGAGGATACCCAGGCTACCCTAGTGATTATGAGGGTCTCCAGTACTGTACCCAAACAATCCTCTGGGGACTGTGTGGCTCAGGAAATCAAACCTGGCCTAGGTACATGAGTACACTTTTTATCCTCTGGCTAATTTCTTGCCCCACCAGTTACTTTAACAACTCATCTGTTGTTGGACATTTGTAACTGCTTTGCTTCCAGATCTTCCATATTGTGAATAGTGCTGCATTAAACATAGGTGCATCCCCTTCTCAATTAATGTCCTTTGTTTTCTTTAAATAGATGTTTAGGAGTGGGCTTGCTGGGTTAGACAGTTCTATTTTTATTTATTTACATTAAATTTTGTCTATTTAATTTAATTTATTTTATTTTTTGGATTTAGATCTAATCTCTACACAAGAAAGAACTACTTCTTGGGCTGAAGATAGCATGAAGGTAGAGCGTTTGCCTTGCATGCAGAAGGATGATGGTTTGAATCTCAGCATCCCATATGGTCCCCTGCGCCTGTCAGGAGCGATTTCGAGCATAGAGTCAGGAGTAACCCCCGAGTGCTGCCGGGTGTGACCCCAAAACAAAAACAAACAGACAAAAGAACTACTTCTCTATCTTTCTGAAAAGTCTCAGAAGTGTTCTCCAATAAAATTTGTTGATTAAAAAATGTTTTATTCCAGGGGCAGAAGAGATAATACATTTGGTAAGGTGCTTGCCTTGTATACAACTGTTAAATCCTCGGCATCCTATAGGCTCTCCTGGGCCCACCAGATCCTCTGAACATTGCTGAATGTGACCTCAAATCCCCAAACACAAATAACCCCAAAGCCTCCCTGTACTATTCCAGTTTAATTATTTCTACAGTAGTCCAAACCTAGAGATTATTAATGAATATATTTAATATTTAATAACACGCAAAATTAATATATTTAATAATACTTAAAATATAGCATATTAGGTCCCTTCAGAAGATTTTTTTTACGTTTAGTTTTATAAATGTATTTTAGAGGCATAGAAAAATCATAGAGACTAATTCTAAATAGCCATTCTAGTAAAGTAGTATTTAGCATGAAATAAGCACAATTAAAGGTTGCCATTTAGACAGAAAATGATTACAATGATAGTTCAGCAGATGTTTTTGAATACTGGAGTAGTTTATTATGCACTGACAAACTCTTATGTGTTGGTCAAAACAAAAATGGGAAGTCTAGGATTTTATATATCTCTACTTTTGTCTTTCCTTAAAGATAAACTTAAGTTATAGATAAACTGAAATAGCAACAGATTTTATAATTTAAAAAGGCTATCATTGCTACCAGGTACAAAACAGTATTGGCAGATACTAAAACCAAAAACGTAAGTTGCTTTTAACTAAGGCAACAACTTTTAGTACTTGCTTTATTTTGGGGTTTTGTGTTGTAATGTGAGGACGAAGCCAGGGCCTCATACATATAAAACATGTTGTTCCACTGAGCTGCATTTAATGTTGGAAACTATATAAACATTTATACTTCCTGGGCTGGAGAAAGAGTACAGCAGGTAAGGGATTTACCTTGTACAAGGCTGACCAGAGTTCATTCTAAATACTCCATATGGTTCAGCCCTGAACACTTGGGAGTGATTCCTGAGTACAAAGCCTGTAGTAAGTAAGTAAGTAAGTAAGTAAGTAAGTAAGTAAGTAAGTAAGTAAGTAAGTAAGTAAGTAAGTACAAAGCCCTGAGAACCACTGGGCATGACTCCCAAATAAAACAAAGATTTTTTTTTTTTACATTTTAAGAAGACACATTGAATACTTGGGATAATATAAACAGATATTTTTACCTTTTTAACATTTTCATTTATAAACTACAACATTTAAGATGAGGAGTTCCCAAATAATATTTTTTTAATAGTTGCTTTGGCAGTTAAATTTTCCATTAGGAAAGCAAGTTGTTGTGTATCATTGATTGTACTTTCCAATCCAGTAACAAAGAGGGAAGTGGAACTGTTAGAAAGGTTCATGGTGAAAGCAGGTAACCTTTGAAATTTATGTTCTCGCTTCAGTCGTCTCCTCCACAGATCTTCAAGAGAGCAATCTCATAGTCCCCAGAAGTATCTGACTGTAAAGAACAGGATAGACAGAGAAGACACATAAAACAAAAGCAATGATAGGAATATAAATAAACCAAATTTCACAATACTGAGGGATTAATGAGGTATGAGACTTGTGACTTTACCCATTTAGTAAAGCATTTCTGTAATTCCATCGTTCCATCTCTGAATGTAATTGTGTCCCACTCTAGCCTCCTCCTTTAATTAAATATATGTTTAAATCTTCCTTATTGCAGTCAAATATAAATCCAAGTTATAAAATAAAGGCGTCAAGTATATAATATCACTTAATTTTAACAAGATATTAAATGATTATAACTAACCGTTGTCAGATACTATTTTAAGGTCTCAGTGTATGTTAACGACTTTAATTTTAACAATAACTTTTTAACTCCTAAAACTGCAGTAGGCATCATAAATTATTTCCACTTAACAAACAAATACGTAAAAAAAAAAAGTGATTAGAAAATTTGACCAAAATTATATAAAGAAAAAGCAACAGGAAGAATTCAAACCTAGACAACACAGCTCCCTACATACACTACATTATACTGCTTAACTTCGGAAGGTGACAAGAACCAGATCCCCAAAGAGTGTCCACTTCAAAGAATAAGTGCCTTTTCACCTAGGGGAGTCAATCAAGATAACCACTTGTTGCTCTTTAAACACAATGATCATTATTATGTTTGAGAAGATAACTATTTGAATTTAAGTCTGACTGCTTGTTCAAAATACTTAAGTAGAGGGGAAAGAGATGTCCTGCAGTCTCACATTATTCTTATTTTGTTTCAAAGCAAACAATGAGAACTTCTTGTGAACATAACTTCACACTTCTATAACTAGTGTAAGTGGTAATGTCGAAGAAGCAATGAAGAGGGGTGACTTGGTGAGAAGGTTGAATACTCCTAAGAAAAACAGTTATCAATGGACAGTCTTCTGTTTACTGCAGATTTTTCTTCTTTCTGCTTTATTCAGGTTTCATTAGTTTATGCTTTACCATCTCACTCTCTCTTTTCTCTTTTCTTTATTTTCTCTGTCTTTGTTTCTTACACCTCGGAAAAGTTGAAAGTGCTCTGTCTTTATGTTAAAAGAGCTCCCTCTAGCCATCTCTGGTCATAGTGGTAAAGAATTACAAGGGCTCAATCACTTAAGTGAAACTAGATATCCTTGTTATTTAAAACAGAGGAATGCATAGAACATGTTGATGCACTGTTAGTGTAAAATGTTTATACTTCTACGTTCTTCCACTTTTCAGTAATACAATATTGTATTTGTGTGGTACTTCATTATATAAAGAAGTTAATGTGTTTGCAAAACTCTTAAACATAATATCTTCCTAGTATATATTCCGAATTAGACCAAATTAATTGTTCTTAAGAAATAAACTATATGCTAATGACCTGTTGTTGTTGTTTTTGCTTTTGTCACCAGGATCTCCTCAAATTTGGCCACTTCACCCCTTTCCCATCTACCCTCCATGGTAAGCTCCATTTTGTAGACCAATTCTCAAGTTCTGGTACCTTTGGTCATCTATTATTCCTATATCATGCCTCTTTATATGTCACATATGAGTGATTATATTTATCTGTCCGCTGGCTGTCCTCACTCAGCATGTCCTCACTCTAGCTCTATACAATTAGAGATATATGTGTTTCCAGAGCATTCATCTCTGAGATTCCACTGACCAGCATGGCATGCAAGCACAGAAGCTATTTAACATATTGTTTAACCTCAAAGGCAGACACAAGACCCAGTTTTCTTAGAAAAATGCCCTATCTAATCCCCAATTTCCTCTTAATTCCTTGCTACCATATAAACTCTGCAATCCTGTATTTAATTGTATGTTGCTTTATATTATTATCTTCTAATAATTTAATCCTTAGTCACTTCATATCTCTACAAAGATGATGAGTTGAGGGAGGCTACTATGTTTTTCATTGAAGAGCTTATTGCTGTTCTATTAATTGTAGGGGTACTGTTAAATAACAAAATTCAACTGAGCACATTTTAAAGATCTAATTGGCCTTATTTAATGATTTATGAATCAGGCAGTAACCCATCTAGAAAGCAGAAAGATCCTGTTGTACAAACTGAAAAGTTTTTATAATCAGAAAGAGGGTGGGGCAAGGTTACTTGCAAAAGAAAGGATTACTTTAAGAAAAGAGGAAGGCAAGGAGATCTTATGCAGATCTCTCCATTAGGAGGCCACTAACTAAAGAGTTAGTGTAAATTTCCACTTTGAGGAGAGATTTAAATTATATTTACATAGGGACTTAGCATGAACAACTCCATTTTGAACCTGTTACCTTTTCTTTTTAAAACAATTCTTTATTAATTGATCATGGAACTCTACCCTAAAATCTAACTGCATACAAAATTTCTTTAAATGTCTTACTATGATTAATAAGAGATACATTTATTTTTATCTACTTTCTTCTTTCCTTCCCTACTTATCATTTAAGACCTGAGAAGGATATTAATGAACAAAGATATGCCTAAATAATAAGTAAAAGGAAGGGGCCAGAGAGGTGGTACAGGAAGGATGGCACTTGCTTCAAATGTAGCTATTTCTGGTTTAATCCCCAGCCCCATAGATGGTCACCTGAGTCTGCCAGGAGTAATCTCTGAGCACCAACAGATGTGGCCCCAAAATTAACAACAAAAACAATAGTTCTACTAGTACTACTACTACTACTACTACTACTACTACTACTACTACTACTACTAATAATAATAATAATAATTAGAAGAAAGAGGAGAAAGAACTGAAGGTCCAGATAATACAAAATATGAAACTCTAGTTCCCAAATTGTAGAAGCTGAGCTATATGAAAAAAGTCTTCCCATCAGTAACAAAAACTCAATAAATTACTGGATTATGTGAATTAGGTGGTAAATTGAAGATATAATGATATCTTCTGCATTTTAAAATAATAAGGTGAACGCACTAGCAATGAATTTTTCCTTTTCTATCAAGATACGCATAAAGTTTAAACGTTTCCTAATATAATAAGTCTCAATTACCTAGACAACTGGGGGAGAGAGAGCTGAGGGGTAATTTAATTTTTTTGGTTTGCTCAGGGTGAACCAAAAGCCCAATTTTTGTCTCAACCTTGTTACTGGCAATCTTTATAATGTATGAGTCTCCATTTCGGCCTTAGTAAGTGCAATATGATTAACATTATTGAATCTTCCTCTGTTGATTGAAACTATTGTTAAGTGTCAGGATCAATCCCAGTTGAGTGTGAACACTTGATAAAATCTGTGCCAAGCCCCAGGCACAGCCTGAAAGTTGCTGTTTTGAGTGAGCTCTTGATTTAAACTTAGATACTATCTCTTTCTGCAAAGATTTAGTGTGGTAACAAAAGCTTCCTTTAGGTTTTGTTCTGACTTGTTTTGCTTTGTGTTTTTAAAAGATTTTGGTAAACAAATGTTTTTCCAAATATTTGTGGACTGAGATTCACTTGTCATTCATTCAAAAAACCATCTGAGACACCAACAAAAGTTCAGGTGTGTCTGAGTGGAAGAACTACATAAAGGCTAAACCAATGGGATTTTCAAGGAGATGATGGAACTATGGTCTAAGCTGTGGTACCCTCATGTCCTGTGGTGTTATTTCCCACACTGTAGGGTCCCAGCCTTTCACAGGGCTTGCAGAAGCTTGCCAAACAAAATTGAATCATGCAGTTGGCATGGTGACTCCATACTGTCCTTAAGGACTTCAGCACTCAGAGCAAAGTTGTCCTCCTTCCAACCCAGGGCAGTCATTGAGGTCTGGCTCCCAACTCTGGTTTAGATCTATTTAACTTTACCCTATGTCAAAACCATTCTTTGATGCTAATTTCTTCACAATACTTTCTTTGAAGGAGGATAGGGCTGCCAAGGCAGGGAAAGAACGCTGGATGCTGCCTGCAGATGTCTGCAAAGTCAGCCCTGGCTTGGCTTGAACAATTCTGGTCTGACACTATCATGTACTTTCCAGTGACTTTATTATGCGAGCTGGGAAGCTGGGGTACAAAACAACCTGCAACACCTATGAACCAACCCCTTAGTATTCCTTTTATCAGTTGCCATAATCTTTTGGCAGCCATGACTTCTTGAAAATATGTTCCCCTTCTCTTCCTTTTCTATTGTTGTTGCAAGGATGGGGCTACACACACTTAGCTGCAGAGCCTTGTGTATGTGGTTGTAGTGCTTGTGGGAAATCGCTTTCTTTAGCTGTGATACTAGATGACATTTTTTTGTTTCCAAGCTTGCTGGGAGTTGTACATATGGCCTGAGTGTTTGTACACTTTAGTTGTGGTGCACCAGGATCACTTTTTGTGGGAATGCCAGTGATCTCAAATGGCTGGGTCAAATGGCTTTATGCTGGGAGAATCACTGGTGAGGTAGTCAAGGATTTGCAAGGGCAGGTGCTTTGCCACTGAGCTGTCCTTCGTGACTATGATTTTTGAACCATGAGCTTAATGTATGGAAGCCTCTGGAACAATTTAGATCTTTTGTATTTATTTTTTTATTCATAGTCTAATCATTTATTTGTAGTTTTTATGCATTTCAAAATATCAAATAAGACATGAAAACAATAAAATAAATTTCATTGTTAAAACAGAAAGAGAGATCAATGGTAGAGCAGATGAGATGTTTGCCTTGCAAGTGACCTACCAGGGTTCAATAATTCCCAGCACCGTAAATGACACCTGAGCCTGCCAGGAATAATTCCTGAGTACAGAATTAGAAGTAACCCCTGAACACCAATGGTTGTAGCCAAAACCAAACCAAACCAAAACAAAACAAAAAACCAGAAAAATTTTGCAGAGATAACGCAAGTGGTATAGCATATGGCTGGAATGTACCAGACCTTAAATTTAATCCACAGAACCCAGCATAGCTAAAAGTGGCTCCTGTATCCACTGCATTTAAATTTAATTTTTAAAGAATCAGAGCAATAGGGGCCGGCGAGGTGGTGCTAGAGGTAAGGTGTCTGCCTTGCAAGCGCTAGCCAAGGAAAGGACCACGGTTCGATCCCCCGGCGTCCCATATGGTCCCCCCAAGCCAGGGGCAATTTCTGAGTGCGTAGCCAGGAGTAACCCCTGAGCATCTAATGGGTGTGGCCAGAAAAACCAAAAAAAAAAAAAAAAAAAAAAAAGAATCAGAGCAATAGTATAGCTGTAAGATGTTTGCCTTGCACGTAGTTGACACAGATTCAATCTATGATACCACATATGGTCCCCTGACCCTGCTAGGAGTGATCACTGAGCAAAGAACCAGAACTCTTGAGCACCATCAGGTATGGTCCAAAAGCCGTCCAAATCAAATATGCATATAAAAACATAAATTAATTAAAATATCTACAAGGTAGAAGTATAACATATTGTAAGAAGATTCTCACCCAGAATGGCAGAGTATAAGGGGAATAATTTAATTTAATTTAATATTGTTTTTTTTTTTTTTTCTTTTGGCCACACTTGGCAGCACTCTGGCTTTGCACTCAGAAATCACACCTGACAGGCTTGAATGACCATATAGGATGCCGTGGATCAAACCCGGGTCCGTCCTGGTTCAGCAGCATGCAAGAAAAATGCCCTACCACTATGCTATCGCTCTGACCCTAATTTTATTTTATTTATTTTATTTTTTCTTTGGTTTGGGGGTCACACTTGGCAGCACTCAGGGGTTACTCCTAGCTCTGCACTCAGAAATTGCTCCTGGCAGGCTTGGGGGACCATATGAGATGCTGGAATTCTAACCACCATTCATCCTGGGTCGGCTGCATGCAAGGCAAACGCCCTACCACGATGCTATCTCTCAGGCCTCCCTAATTTTATTTTTAATTAAGAAATTATAATAGGAGGATCAAGAACAAGAATACAGGAAATAGGAAGCTTGCCTTGCATATGGCCCACTAGGTTCAATCTCCAGCATCCCATATGGTCCCCAAGCCTTGCCAGGAGTGAATCCTAAGCACAGAGCCAGTAGTAAATTTTGAGCACTGCTCAAAACAAAACAAAACTTTGTAGCTTTGTAATACAAGAAGTTAGACGCAACTGCTGATGTGGTAGATACAAATCTACAAATAATGACCTGCTATGAAACTGTTAAAAGAGGATAAGAAAGTTTCCTATATACTAAAACAACAACAACAAAAAATTCCACACTGCAAAACCATGCTTGTTTAATACATCTTTTGGGTAAAAAAAAAAAAAAAAAAAAAAAGAAGTTAAAAGTATACCTTTTTTTTATTCTACTGCTACATTGAAATAAAAACACTGCAATATAAGCAAAAACAAAAAAGCCATATGCAACTCAAAAAAATGTGGCCACTGAATCTAAAAAGTACATTAAATATCTATATGTGACTATCTTTAAGGTGTAGTTTATTATTGCTCCTTTAAACTCAGAAAATACATTCATACATAAATAGAAAGAGTAAAACCTAAGTCACATAACTCCTTAAAAAGAATTTTTAAGGATTAATAGGAAAAGAAGGAGTAGAGAAGGGGGAAAGTATTTTGCTCTTTTAAAAAGACTTACTTGAGGGGCTGGAGAGATAGCATGGAGGTAAGGCGTTTACCTTTCATGCAGAAGGTCATCGGTTCGAATCCCGGCATCCCATATGGTCCCCCGTGCCTGCCAGGAGCGATTTCTGAGCACGGAGCCAGGAAAAACCCCTGAGCACTGCCGGGTGTGACCCAAAAACCACAAAAAAAAAAAAAAAAAGACTTACTTGAATTGCTGAATAGAGGGAATAACCATAATTTTTCTTAAACTCTGCTCGAATGTCCATAAGGTCAATTTCTGATCTGGAAACCACTATTCGGTTCAGAGTAAATTCATCAGTTCCTGCACCCTGTTATGAAAATCAAGAAGCCCACAATTCAAATGGTGAGGAAAAACAGTGAGCAGTGCCCAAATATTCAACCACAATGATCCTTCACTCACTTATATCAACTTTATCATTCATTCATTCAAAATAAGTTTACTGAGCAATTACTTTGTCAGCCCTACACCAAATGCTGAAAACAGAGATGAGATATATTCTTCTAGATTACAATTTTGTGAAGGACACAGGCAAAAAAATTGCCTATGTTATAAAATGGATTAGATTACAAGAACCTCATGGTTCTGAAGAGATGTTTCAGAGGCCTGATGCATGCTTTACATATGGGAACCCTGAATTTAATCCCCAGCCTGCTTGGCCTATTGAGTATCACAGGAAAGGCCCCTGTTCTCATAATCCCACTCCAACTCTGCTGGTAGTACTTTGGGTATGAACCCCTCAAAAAAACAATAAAGGAAAGAAAATATTTTTTTAAAAAAGAAAAGAAATTGAAGTATGTTTGAGAAAGTAGCATTAAAGTGAGGCCTAAATAATCATTCTCAAAAATGGTGTGGGATGGAGCCTAAGCAGTAGCACAACGTTAGGGCACTTGCCTTGCACAGGACCTAGGAAGGACCACAGTTTGATCAACCCCTGGCATCCCATATGGTTCCCCAAGCCAGAAGCGATTTCTAGTGCATAGCCAGGAGTAATCCCTTAGCATCACTGGGTGTGGCCCAAAAAACAAACAAACAAAAAAAAAAGTGTGGGATTCATATAGAGTGCAATGTTTCAATAGTGGAAAGGCCTACCTACATGAAGTTTTTTTTGGGTTTTTTGTTTTTGTTTTTGTTTTTGGTTTTTGGTTTTTGGGCCACACCCGGCGGTGCTCAGGGGTTACTCCTGGCTATCTGCTCAGAAATAGCTCCTGGCAGGCACGGGGATCATATGGGACACCGGGATTTGAACCAACCACCTTAGGTACTGGATCAGCTGCTTGCAAGGCAAACGCCTCTGTGCTATCTCTCCGGCCCGCCTACATGAAGTTTTAAGGCAAGAAGGAAAGTCACCTCTAGGGATGTATAGATTGTGAGGAAAAATAATGAAATGTGTCAGAAAAGGCCTGAACTTGAAACCATGCAATAAAATTCTGTTTGTTTGTTTGTTTGTTTGTTTGTTTGTTTTTGGTCTTTGGGCCACACCCAGTGATGCTCAGGGGATACTCCTGGCTATGTGCTCAGAAATTGCTCCTGGCTCGAGGGACTATATGGGTTGCTGGGGACCGAACTACCGTATTTTCCAGCATATAAGACTACCGGGCGTATAAGACGACCCCCTAATTTTGCAGTTAAAACATAGGTTTAGGCCTGTATTTGCTGTATCAGACAGAATGTTCCTGTGCTGCAACTGTATGTACCACATACAAGATCCATCCCTGACAGTCTTGTAGATGATGCTGAGAACTGAGAATGAAAAGGAACTAGCCAGAGGCAGCTTTTGAGGAGCAACATACTGGGGCAAAGAAACAGAAGAAAATACTATGACATGTCTATAAACAGACAGAAGATAGAGGAGACTGAAGCAAAAAAAATAAGGAGAGTGGGTGCAATGTCCTTTCAAAGGACTGGAGAAGTCCCCGTTCCTTTTGGACCTCAGAATGGGTGCAGATTTGGGTTGGGGAGTGCCATGATGGACACAAAGTATTCATGTAGGTGTAACTCCAAAGGTACAGTGATGGCAAAAGTCCAGTAAAGAAAAATAAACAATCATGTGCCCTCCTCTCACCCCGTGCAAAATTCTGCAGATATTGCAAAAAGCAAAAAGTATAATGTTGTAGTTCACCACTCACTACTGGAACTACACACAGGAAATGCGGGTGTTAATATCCGGTGAGGCTGCTGACAAGGCGAGATTTATTTTAAGTAATGCAGCACTGAATAAATGGCTCATGTTTGAAGTTTAGCTTAAAGAAATCTAATGTGGGGCCAGAGAGATAGGGCATTTGCCTTGCATGAGAAGATGGTGATTTGAAACCCAGCATCCCATATAGTCCCCCGAGCATGCCAGGAGCGATTTCTGAGCATAGAGCCAGGACTAACCCCTGAGCACAGCCGGGTGTGATCCAAAAACCAATATATATATTGGTTTTTGGATCTCTCTCTCTCTCTCTCTTTCTCTCTCTCTCTCTCTCTCTCTCTCTCTCTCTCTCTCTCTCTCTCTCTCTCTCTCTCTCTCACACACACACACACACAGACATAATGCCTCCACTTAAATAGTGAAATAGGGAGCTGATCTAGTCCACGCTTTAATGCATCAAGCTCTATAATAACTAGGATACTCATTAGCAACTGAAGAGACAATTTTGTAGACAAATGCACAGCAACAAAAAACTCATCCAAGAGGAAAAAAAATGTATCAATGTATCAATGTAAGAGATATTACACATTCTCCTTGAGGGAAGCTAAGAAAGTATATGACATTTCCAGACCAACCTTCAGAGCTCCATGTAGTCTTTCAGCTAAATAGGCAGGCATGTTCCATGCACAATGAACTGTCGAGAAAAGCAAAGTAAGATTCAGTTTCCTTTACTAGAGAATAAGCTAATCTATAGTTATATGTGGGTTTTTTTTTCCCCTTAAAAGATTACCTCTATACAACTTGCTCCTCTACTGGCTTTTATTTAGAAAGAATGAGTAGTCTAAATTCCAAAGCCCTATAATGGAATATTTGAATGGAACTTTGTAATTATCTTTAGCCACAGGGAAAATAAAATTACCTGCCAAGGAAATTCCCACAACAGCTGACTCATCTCCACCTTCCAGACATACTAACACCAACTCTTACACTGATAACTCCCTAGGGTGTACCATAGTTCCATTCCTAACATCTTTGACTATTGCTGAATAACTATCTCAAAACTGCAGTGAGGTTGTTCCAAATAACTCATTAGGTAAAAAGGGGACACTTAAGTTCAATTGAAAGCCAGTTTTCCCTTTGAAAAGATTTTCTCTGAGATGACCAGATTAAAATTTAAATATTTTATAAGTGTATAAAAACTAGTGAGAGCAATTTGCATTAGAACCATTGCCTGTCATCTACATTTAGTAATCAAAAGAATTACTATACTTTAATTTTTATTTCTGTTTTTGGGCCACACCCATTTGACACTCAGGGGTTACTCCTGGCTATGCGCTCAGAAATCGCCCTGGCTTGGGGGGACCATATGGGACGCCGGGGGATCGAACCGCGATCCGTCGTCCTACACTAGCACTTGCAAGGCAGACACCTTACCTCTAACGCCACCTTCCCGGCCCCACTTTAAATTGTTTTTGGGGGCCACACCCGATGACACTCAGGAGCTACTCCTGGCTATGCGCTCAGAAATCGCTCCTGTCTTGTGGGACCATATGGGATGCTAGGAATCGAACTTCAGTCTGTCCTAGGTTAGCACGTGCAAGGCAGACACCCTACTGCTTGCACCACTGCTCTGGTCCCTATACTTTAAATTTTTTATTGGAAAATCAAACAGAAATAAAGCAAGAAAAGGGTAAATGGAAAAAATATGACTAAATTCATCATTCTTTCTTATTTCCCTGTACCTTGGGCACTCCAGATCTAGGGGGCCGTTAGGAGTAGTTTGGTACCAGGGATTAAGCTTCAAATGCTTTAAACCAGAACCCATTTTAAGGCTTCAATTATCCATTAAATAAAGTAAAACTAGAGGAGGAATAAAAAAATCTGTAGAGAAGGAAACTATTTGTTGCAATATAATTACTTGTACAATCTTAGATCTGATCTTCAAGTAGTGAATGAAATTTTTAATGAATTTGGAGATCAGCATAAGATTACTGGTTTTCTCATTATAGTTAAGACTCTATTTTAGGATAGGCTTTTGGTTTATAAAAGTGGTTTAAAGGAAATAGAAGAAAAATACTTGAAACTCAAACATGCAATCTGGGACAAACATGAAAACAGAGTTAGCTGTGAAGTTAGATGAAAAGAAACCAACCATTTAAATTGGCTCTACCTATATTTCTCTAAGGTTCAGATTAAGCAATCTTTAATTATTTGGTCAAACATTGTTATGGACAACTTTAAACTATTAAACTTTTCAATCATATCCCTGCCCCTAAATCAAACTTCCCATAACCCTTCAGTGTTTCCACTGTTTTATGTTCTTAACCGCAAGGTTTATTGTTTGTGTATAAAAATTGGAGAGGTAATGGTATATTTTAGCACTTAAAATACTTTCTTTGGGGGGCCGGAGAGATAGCATGGAGGTAAGGCGTTTGCTTTTCATGCAGAAGGTCATCAGTTCAAATCCCAGGGTCCCATATGGTCCCCGCCGTGCCTGCCAGGAGCAATTTCTGAGCATGGAGCCAGGAGTAACCACTGAGTACTGCCGGGTGTGACCCCCCCCAAAAAAAAATACTTTCTTTGGTACCAACAGTTTAACTAGGAAAACTCCTGAATCTTAGAAAGTCCGTAAAAGGTTATTATAATGAACTTTTAAAAGCTCAACACTGTCCATTTCACTTATTCTGTTACCAGATTAAACTCCCATAGTTGTCTCTCTTTTCCACAGGCCCCTTAACTCTT
Source organism: Suncus etruscus (assembly GCF_024139225.1). Taxonomy (NCBI): domain Eukaryota; kingdom Metazoa; phylum Chordata; class Mammalia; order Eulipotyphla; family Soricidae; genus Suncus; species Suncus etruscus. The sequence continues at coordinate 67,428,536 of NC_064863.1, read as the reverse complement.
ACGTTTCCCCCAGCCTGAGTAGGATCTAAAATGCAGAACATACCCCTGAACCACCATACCCCAATACTCATGCCCTGTTGTTTGTCAGCTTCCTTTTAAACATTTTGTCTTACTCCTCTTTATAAAATAAGATTTTTTTCTATTTGATTTTGAGAGTTTTGCTCATTTTTTTATATCAAAGTGTTCTCTAAATTTCAATCGTCTTTTTAAATAAAGCATTTTCTTCTCTATATCCAGATTACTTATTTGGCTGCCAAAAACTTCCTATTAATTAATTAGGAATTAATTCCATTAATTAGAAAATTCTAACACGCTTTCTAAGATAATACATCTCGGATAGGCTTTTCCTATTAAAAAATGCATTGAACTTTATGGAAAGCGATATGGAGATTCCTCCAAAAACTGGAAATCGAGCTCCCATACGATCCAGCTATACCACTTCTAGGAATATACCCTAGGAACACAAAAATACAATACAAAAACCCCTTCCTTACACCTATATTCATTGCAGCACTATTTACCATAGCAAGACTCTGGAAACAACCAAGATGCCCTTCAACAGACGAATGGCTAAAGAAACTGTGGTACATATACACAATGGAATATTATGCAGCTGTCAGGAGAGATGAAGTCATGAAATTTTCCTATACATGGATGTACACGGAATCTATTATGCTGAGTGAAATAAGTCAGAGAGAGAGAGAGAGAAAAACGCAGAATGGTCTCACTCATCTATGGGTTTTAAGAAAAATGAAAGACATTCTTGCAATAATAATTTTCAGACACAAAAGAGAAAAGAGCTGGAAGTTCCAGCTCCCCTCAGGAAGCTCACCACAGAGAGTGATGAGTTTAGTTAAAGAAATAACTACATTTTGAACTGTCCTAATAATGAGAATGTATGAGGGAAATGGAGAGCCTGTTTAGAGTACAGGTGGGGGTCGGGTGGGGAGGAGGGAGACTTGGGACATTGGTGATGGGAATGTTGCACTGGTGATGGGTGGTGTTCTTTACATGACTGAAACCCAAACACAATCATGTATGTAATCAAGGTGTTTAAATAAAATATTTAAAAAATGCGTTGAAGTATTGTATTACATTCCTGGTATATGAGATATTCAGAATAGACAAATTTATAAACAGAATGTAAATGAGTAGTTACAGTGGATACAAGGTTTCTGTGGGACTGATAGAAATATCTTACATTTTATTTATTTATTTATTATTTTATTTATTTATTTTGGGATTTGGGGCCACACCTGGAGACATTCCGGTCACTCCTGGCTCTGTGCTCAGAAATTGTTCCTGGCAGGCTCTGAGAACCATATGGGATGCTGGAGATCGAACCCTGGCTGGTCTCAGGTTGGTCCCAGCTCTGCTGCATGCAAGGCAAACACCCTTCTACTGTGCTATCACTTCAGCCCCAGAATTATCTTAAATTTAGACAGTTGAGATGACTGCACAATTTTGTGAACACACTACAAGGCAATGAATTTTATACATTGGGTGATTTCTATGCTATATTTGTTATAGTTCATTAAAGATGCTTGGAGGGGCCAGAGCAGTGGCACAACCGGTTCAGTCCCCCAAGTCTCATATGGTCCCCTAAGCCAGGAGCGATTTCTGAGTGCATAGTCAGGAATACCCCCCCCAAAAAAACAAAATATGCTTTGAAAAAAATTTGCATTCTAATAGTAGCCTAAAATAAAACATTAAAATGTGGTTTATTTTAAAAGCTGGAGTGGTGGCACAAGCGGCAGGGTGTTTGCCTTGCATGAGCTAGCCTAGGACGAACCACGGTTCAATCTCTGGTATTCCATATGGTCTCCCAAGCCAGGAGCTATTTCTGAGCACAAAGCCAGGAGTAACCCTTGAGTATCACCAGGTATGGTGTGATTTTTGTTTTTGTTGTTGAATTATAAAGTCTTTTACTTAATAAAACAATGCACATTATAGCCTGTCAATACATACAATTCAAGGTATATTTCCCAAAATTCTTAGCACAGTGATAAAAGTTCATACATCCCAATAATGATTTCCAAATACTACAGTAAAGTGAAAAGCAGTAACATTGATGTAAAGATGAGGCACAAAAAATAGGAAAAAAGGGCTGGAGTGATGGCACATCAGTAGGGTGTTTGCCCTGCATGTTGCCAATGCATGACAGACCTGGGTTCAATCCCTGGCAACCCATATAGTCCCTGAGACTGCAAGGTGCGATTTCTGAGCACAGAGCCAAAAAAAACCTTTGAGTGATTCAGTGTGGCCCCCAAAAACCTAAACAAATAAATAAAGGGGAAAATCAGTGGGTAGAAGTCACTGAAATATTCTTTCATCTCATAGGGGATATTGGTATCTCTTCCATTTGCATTTAGAAAGCTTTCATTTTGCCTACATTTCAGCAATTTTATCAGAGTCAATAGTGTTTCAAGCACTGTTTGGTGTCAGAAATCTATTTTTGGCACTGAGGAACAAAATCTCTGAAGAGTGGGGCATAGATAGTGAATTCTTGTGCCCCCATATGTTCTCTTTGCTTTATTTTAAAAAATTGCAACACAGGGCCCGGAGAGATAGCACAGCGGTGTTTGCCTTGCAAGCAGCCGATCCAGGACCAAAGGTGGTTGGTTCAAATCCCGGTGTCCCATATGGTCCCCCATGCCTGCCAGGAGCTATTTCTGAGCAGACAGCCAGGAGTAACCCCTGAGCACCGCCGGGTGTGGCCCAAAAACCAAAAAAAAAACAAAAAAAAAAATTGCAACACAGACCATGTGGTGTATTTGCCTTTCAGTTTAAGTCTTCACTGCAGCTCTTCAGAGGGGTTCACAGACAGTATAGATAATATAATCCAACTGCCTGAGTTAGAACCCAACTCCATAGTTAACCTGTGTAACCTGGGGAAGGAACATAACTTCTTGGTGCCTCAAATGTCCCTTCTCTACCAAAAGGATGAAAATAATCTAATTCATGGGATCATTATGAGGCTCTGATTATTTGAAACTAGTTTCCTAAAATAGGGTCACAAAGTAAATGACTGATCAGTATTTATTTGAAAATTTATTCTGCAATGTCCAAGTTGGGAGACCCCTTATAAGTGATGTTAAAAACCATCTGAAAGCTGACTCTGAGGTCCACTCAATTAAAACTCCCCCTAGAAACAAGCTACTATTGATGAGGGTGGGCTTTGGAGATTGAGTGAAATGTCAGATGTATGGAATACAGTTTGCCTTTCTTGAAAGAATATCCTGGAAGAATGGACAGATGGCTGAGACCTCACAGAAAAGTCGTAGCAGTTTATGTAACACTTTTTTTTTTGTCAGTTTATTAATCCCATGTCTCACTTGGTGGGGATTTACTTTGTTTTTGACATACTCCCTACTATTTCAGCCAAGGAGGAGGAGAGGTGGAGTTCCAACCTGGGCTCAGTTTTGGGAGATCAAAGCAGTAATTCCCAAATAACCAAATATGGTAAATTAACAATTTGGTTTAGGGCTCACTTTTCAACAAGTCTCCAGGAATATGCCAATAAAAATATAGTATTTATTTCTCAAAGTCTGTAACCCACACACGGTGACAAGCCAGATACAAAATAGTAAGAGTAAGAGTAAGAGTAAATTAAGTTGAAAAAGATGACTTCTTCGGATATCCATTTGGCAGTATTTGTTGAAGATATTGTTTTTGCTGCCTAGTGTATGTTTGTGGGGGAGTATATGGGGGTAATTAAAACATAAAGATGACACAAGACACAAAGATGAACCAGCCAGCATTCTTATGTAAAAGATCTGACCTTGACAGATTTAAAGTGCAAAATACCTCAGTTCAAGTACACAAGGGCTTACCTATGGCCAGCAGTACATCTGCAAAATGCCCAGATAATTCTCCTTTTATGCTGTCCTCAATGTCCTTCTCGCAAATTTTTCTGTATTCAACGAATGCTAAAAAGCAACACCAAAAACATTCAGTGTGTCCCAGTTGGCTACCCTTGGATAATATGTTTTTTATTTTTATTTAACACATAGGAAATCAATCTTTAAGTGGAAAGTCAAAATCTCCTCTTAACTATCAATATTTGAACACAAAAGTTTTTATACATTTGTGCTTGCTTCTTTGTTGTTGTTTTGTTTTCAGACCACATCCAAGAATAGTTTGGGGTTACTTTTGGCTCTACACTCAAGAATCATTACTAGGGGTGGGGGAAATAGCATGGAGGTAGTGCGTTTGCCTTGCATGCAGAAGGACCGTCGTTCTAATCCCGGCATCCCATATGGTCTCCCGAGCCTGCCAGGAGCAATTTCTGAGCATAGAGTAGGAGTAACCCCTGAGTGCTGTCAAGTGTGACCCCAAAACAAAACAAAAAGAATTATTATTAAAGGCCCTGGTGGTGGTGGTGGTGGTGGTACTATATAGGGTGCTGGAATTGAAACCAATATGGTTCGAACAGCCTTACTCACTGTACCATCTCTCTGGCCCATTTTTGGTTTCTTTTAAATAAAATAACTAACAAGAAACTCCAAACTTCACAGTTTATTTTCCTTCAATTATTTCTCTTTCTCTATCCATCATAGGTTAGCATTTTTAAAAAGTCTGAAAGGTTTAAATGATTTATCTAATAAGATGGGCAACTTTTAAATTATAATGCATCTGGGAAACAATACTGTGTGGTGATTTGTCAAATATGTTTTATCTGTTAAGAATCTTAATTATAGAGATTTATTTTTTGCTGAGTAAACAATTCCCTAAGGCAACATGGCCTGCTTCACACTTACCAGAATGTATTTGAGTTTCTTGATCAGTATTTGCCCCAAAGCAAAACCTGCTCTATGTCACTAAGTATTTGGATGTATTTTATAAGCCAAGCAGTTTTGGCAAGTATATTTTGAAAAAAAAATAGTTTGCTTTTACTTTTCAAATTACAACACTACTAAAGCAAATTAAATAATATCATTACCATTATTTTACAAAACTATGATGCCCAGTTATGGAAGGCAACATTGGAATTTAAAAGTGACTGTACAATCAGGGACATGGCTCAAAGGTCTGTGTACCTTTGTATCCAGGACCCTCAGTTCAACTCCCAGCTCCACATGGTTCCCTGAGGACTCCCAGCACTGTGCTAGGAGAAGCCAAATAGTGAGTGAAGTGAGGAATTGGGAAGAGAACTTGAGACTGGTGGAGAAATGCTAAAACTATGGTACTAAGGGTCTATATGCCTGAAACTCTTATTATGATGATCATACTGCAGAAAAAAACAATTAGAAGAAAAAAAAAAGTCATTGTAGTATCTGATTCTTCATTTTCCCATCAGGCATGATGGGGTCCTCTACAGTGGTTCTCAATCTTGAAAACCTGAGAACTACCCTTGCTGAAGTACCTATTCTTAATAGGAAGGCCAGTGGATTTTAAACTCTACATACCTGCAGACTATCCTAATCCACAGACTATTAGTTGAGAACCACTGCATGTAGTCCTGCACCAGGAAGCTACAGTGAATGGAATTTGGGGTTTCTGGATATAGTTTCATGAAGTAGCAGGGTGGGGTCACTGTTCAGCAAGTTAGTGTAACAGTCTGATAAAAGGAGTTATCACTGCATCCCTTACCTGTGAGACATCAGCAAGTATTCAACACTAATCTATATTAATGCAACAACAAAGACTCTACAATGCTTGGTTTTACGGAATGCATCTATGCAGGATAGAGATGGCAATACCATTAGCCACTTTCATTGCACAGGAATACACTGGACACCCCTCACAGCTCTCAGTCACTGGTGGTCCTCTACTTCTCCTGGCACCTCACCTGTCTCTCACTAAACAATCTGCGAGATTTGAAGGAAAACTGGAGCAGTGTTTACTCTGCCTTGAGTGAGAACACAGATTTTCAGACTGTTAATGAAGACCTCTGGGCCACGTCCTATACTTTTCATTTTATTTTTCCTATATTAAACATTAAATGTCCTCTATTAAACCCTCAACATTAGCAAAAATAACAAAATGCCAACAAAATTGTCACGTAAGTCCTTACTTTGTCTCAGTTGAGGAAAGCTCCTAAAACATAGGATCTCCGTGAATTTATCTTCATCTGTGCCCCACTTGTTCTCACCAGCATCATAGAGAATCTATGATGAGAAAGAGGAGAAAGACTTCAATGTTATGTCTCTCTTTATTTTATTGACGAGATGAATGAATGGAAAGATAGCTTAGAGATCTATGCCATCTGAAATCCAAATTGTGGGGAGTTGTGGGGGAGGTGCAAAACCAAAGAATTGTCACCCCTACACGAAAGGCAGAAAGTTGGGATGGCGGTCCCCAATTTCAGGCTTCTCCTACAGAAGAGAAGAGGTTCCTGCTGCACTTGGGAACACACATGCAGACAGTTGAGGAGGAGGCAGAATAGTGAATGGAGATTTTTTTTCCTTGCTGTTACTCACCTGGGCATCTTTTTTGGCCAGATATTCATCTACTTTCAGACTTTCATCTCTCCTACCCTAAATGGGAAAGATGAAAGAAATCAACGCTTTTAAAGACCAAAGCTCTGACACTTCACCCAGCACAGTGTCTCAGTGCATTTTTTTTCATGTGACAGCACAAAGGAATCTGACACTTGGCTTTGAGGGCTCTAATTCTGGCTCTACCACTAACTAACCATGAAATAGGTAACAAATCACATAATGTTCCAATTTTGCTTTCTCTTCTGAAAAGGCAAAGGAAATGAAGATAAGCCAGTGAGGAGGCTTGGAAACATATTATCTGACACAGGGCTTGTGTCCAAAACAAAGAACTCAAAAAGCCACCATATTAAAAAAGAAAGGAAGGAAGGAAGGAAGGAAGGAAGGAAGGAAGGAAGGAAGGAAGGAAGGAAGGAAGGAAGGAAGGAAGGAAGGAAGGAAGGAAGGAAGGAAGGAAGGAAGGAAGGAAGGAAGGAAGGAAGGAAGGAAGGAAGAAGGAAGGAAGGAAGGAAGAAGGAAGGAAGGAAGGAAGGAAGGAAGGAAGGAAGAAAGAAAGAAAGAAAGAAAGAAAGAAAGAAAGAAAGAAAGAAAGAAAGAAAGAAAGAAAGAAAGAAAGAAAGAAAGAAAACTCAATTAAAAGTGAGTAAAAGATCTCAGATTATAAGAAAGCACAATGAAAGATGTTTAAGTTGGGGGTATCACTAGAAAATTCAAAATTAAAACACACAAAACTTAAAACAACAGCAAGATTCCATTCCTGTTACAATGGGCAAAATCCAAAATATCTTTAGGTGTGGTCAGTAAAGATGTGGAACAACAGAACCATTCCCAAAATCCATGCAGTGGGGGATGCCAACTAGTTTCGCCTCTGTGGAAGAGAGCCAGAGCAATTTTGTACAAAACCAAGCATACATTTACCCATAGAGCCAATAATTACACTCTTTATATTTATCCAAATGTGTTTGAAATAAAAAATTTTGAGGACTTATGTACAGGCCTAGTGAATATAGAAGAGGGTTAAGGCATTTGCCTTTGAATGTACCCAAATCAGGCTAGGTCTCAGGCATTACATAAGAACAATCCAGCTTGCCATAGTAAGCCCAAAAGCACCCACCAAGGTTGGCCCTCAAAAAATAAAAATTAATATTCATTTTTAAAATTATGTTTCAGACTATGTAAATGTGGTGTACACATATTTAAATATACTAAAAAATAGGTATTCTTTTAATTATATAAGCTTCAATCATAAACGTATATGTATACCTTATAATGTACTCATAGAATACAACTATAAATAAATGTACATACTTATGCTAGCTGAATTGTTAAGACACTTTTAATGTCTCAAAGCACTTTTTAATAAATATATTGATGAAAATCAGATTGCTTGGAAGTAACCAACATGGGGATCACCAGAACTATCCCTTGGCAATTCTCAGAGACTCAGATCCAGGGATGGAGTTTAGAGCCTGGTGTAAGCCAGTCTAAGCTCCAGTCCTTTAGAGCTGTTTCTCAAGGCCTAATTATGTTCTGCCTTTTTTTTCTTTTTTGTTTTTTTGGGCCACAACCGGTGATGCTCAGGGGTTTCTCTGGCTATGCACCCAAAAATCGCTCCTGGCTTGGGGGACCATATGGGAACCAGGGAATTGAACCTAGGGTCTATCCTAGGCTATCTCAAGGCAAGACAGACACCTTACAACTTACGCCACCAACCCCAGTTCTGCTTTTCTGATCACAACTAAGCATTAGCTTACTCAGAAGAGATGTAAATGTAAAATAAATCATTTCATAAGAAAAAGCCTAAACTTAGTTATGACTAATTTTAATCTTCTTAAACATTATTCTTAAATATGCTATTATTTGGTAGTTAAAAAGTAACGAAGTAAAACCTTACATCTGCCAAAGTCAACAGAGCTTTCCGGAAATCACCAGACGTCTCAGAACTAATGTCGTCTCCAAGACTCTTCTTATATACTAGAACCAGATAACAGGGCAATTAAACCTTGAAAAACTGAAAAAAATCATTATGAAACAGAGAAAAGCTTTAATATAAACAGTGGCAAGGAATGAACCCTGATAAAATAAATATTGCCTTTTTTATTTCTCAGCTTCCTGTGCTCTTCTGAGATAGATACATTTTCTTTCTTTCACTCTCTTTCTTTCTTCTTTCTTTCTTTCTTCTTTCTTCTTTCTTTCTTTCTTTTTTCTTTCTTTTTCTTTCTTCCTTCTTTCTTCTTCTTCCTTCCTTTCTCTTCCTTCCTTCCTTCCTTCCTTTCTCTTCCTTCCTTCCTTCCTTCCTTCCTTCCTTCCTTCCTTCCTTCCTTCCTTCCTTCCTTCCTTCCTTCCTTCCTTCCTTCCTTGCTTCCTTTCCCTTCCTTCCTTCCTTTCCCTTCTTTCCTTCTTTCCTTCCTTTCCCTTCTTTCCTTCTTTCCTTCCTTCCTTCCTTCCTTCCTTCCTTCCTTCCTTCCTTCCTTCCTTCCTTCCTTCCTTCCTTCTTTCCTTCCTTCCTTCCTTTCTCTTTCTTTTTTTTTGGTTTTTGGGTCACACCCAGCAGCGCTCAGGGGTTACTCCTGGCTCTACGCTCAGAAATCGTTCCTGGCAGGCTTGGGGGACTATATGGGATGCCGGGATTCGAACCACTGTCCTTCTGCATGAAAGGCAAACACCTTACCTCCATGCTATCTTTCCGGCCCCTGGATACATTTTCTTGAATATGTTATCATAGTGCATGTAGTAGATGCACAAGAACAGAAAGAACTGTCATTCTGGATAAATTATGGTCCATGTCTAGGTCTCTCAGGAGTTTAAGCACTTACTTGCCTTGCATTAAGCTCATCACAGTTCATTCTTTAAGTTTGCATATGGCTTCTCAAGGAGTGATTCCCAGGCACAGATTCGAGAGTAGGCCCTAAGCACCATCAGATATGACCCAACCCCTTATCTCATACCTACTACATAAAAAAAAAATCAGACTCCATTTAATCTCACTCTGGCACAAAGAAACACGTGAAAGAAAAATTTGGGTGGGCAAGTTGCTAGTTGGCTTTTGGTTCTTAGATCTCTTTCCTTGGTACTCAAACCCTCAATTTAAGAACTCAAATTCAAATTGGAATTATCTCTCTGGTCACTGAAAAAATTTTTAATTAAGAAATATCAAGCTGGAGCTGGGGAGATAGCATGGAGGTAAGGTGTTTGCCTTGCATGCAGAAGGACGGTGGTTCGAATCCTGGCATCCCATATGGTCACCTGAGCCTGCCAGGAGCGATTTCTGAGCATGGAGCCAAGAGTAACTTGAATGCTGCCGGGTGTGACACAAAAACCAGTACCAGGGAGATGACTCAATGGACTGAGTTAAAGCTTTGCATTCTGAAGGCCTAGGTATTCCTCAATACCTCATAGTCGTGGATGACAAGCACCTCCAGGAGTGACCCTGAGCACCGAAATTGAAGTAGCCACTGAGTACCACAGGTACCGTTCAAAAACAAAGGGACAGAACACCAATAAATCAATAATAAAATCAATAAAAAAGTTATTGTTTTAGAGTTATCTGAATAAGCCATGTTATGCAGCCTATTTAGTTTCATGTTAGAAAATGAGAATGAGTTCAATATAAATTGAGATCTAACTTAGGCATTAAGACACACGAGAGTAGAGAAAATAAATAGGATGTTTTAATAGTATACAAGTGTCTGAATCAGAATTCAGATATCTCACTCTCTCACTCACTTCCAGGTGTGCCCCTCCCCTAACTCCTCCCTCCTTCTACAGTGAGGCTTGGGGGTTACTCCTGGTCCAGGAAATTTATCTAGCAATATTCAGGGGATCTTGTGGTGCTGAGAATACAACTCAGTGTCTCTACAAACTAAGTTTGTGCTCCCTACCCCCAGTGATATTACTCCCAATTTATAATCTATGATTCAATATCCTTCACACAAAATTTATTGTAGAATATAAAATACTTTAAAATACTTAGAATACTGAACACATTTTTCTCAGAATATTATTCTATCTATTTAGACGCTGTTGTGCACTTATACAGAACTAACTTACCACCTCAGATGCCTGGTCACTTTGCAAGAACCAACTTGATATCATCCTGAGTGGTATTCATGTTACCCACTTTATACCACTGACTAAAACAAAGTTGGCCTTAGACCAGCCTGAGAGGCAACCTGATGGAAGAGCTTTGAATAAACTAGACAGTGCTGATTGGCCCACTGACAAGAGACAAGAGCATAGAATGATAAATACACCCAAATAAAAGAATGATAAAGAAATGTGCACCAGACTTTTGTACAATACAGAAGTCAAGAAGAACCAGAAACCAAGGGTCAATATAAGTTAGACAACCTGTAGTGAGAGAAGAGAGGCTAGTTAGCTATCTAAAATAGGAGAAGCAGAGAGTGAGAGGAGAGTTACTATATTGGAAACCTCTGCACAGCTATAGTAAGGAGGCTGAAGGAGTAACAAGAAAGCTGAGTCCCCAGCTAGCTCTGAATTCTGAATTTCGGTAAAGCATGGCTATACTTGATTGGGATGCTTTCCTTCTTTTACTTCTTATGGGTGATTAAATGTAAGACTACCAAGGTAATCAAACTCAGTGTCACTCAACTGGAGCCATATGACCCTCTGAGGGTTTCCAGGATATTTCAAGGGGTCTTAGTAAATATCATGTATATATTGTGGATCATAACACAATACTAGGGAACTCAGTGGAGAATAGGAGGCATAGAAATGAAGAAAGTTAAATGGGGACCTTTGAAAGAGATTAAGAAACACTTTAACAGGCACATTTTGATTCCTTGCAGCTTAACTTAGACCAGACTTAAGACTTCAGATAACTTTGAACTATTATCATCTGTAATATTTATAAAACAGCTGAACAAATATATGCTAGAATTTCACTTGGAGAGGTCAGCCTCAGTCTTGAGGTTCTTTATTCCATAAATATTGGATTTTATCCCCACTTTTGCTGGGCACTAAAAAGACAGCAGTGACCAAAATTGACCAGATAACCCCCATTCATAGAGTTTGTGTCAGAGAGTTCCTGCTAAATAATGGCTGGAATCCAGCAAGCCAGCAAAATTTAGGGAAGAAACATCTCTTCAGAGAAACACCAGCAGTCAACAAGGTGAAACTGTGCACAAGAAATGACAAGCGAAGTTACCAGCAGTTGTTCTGGTCAGAGACAGCTATCCTGATCCTGTCTCCCTCCTACAAAGCCTAAAGATAATGACAGTGTTAGCCTCGTAATTCTTAACCCTGACAATTTTGTTTAAATTTTCAGATTGGACGGTGTATGCCTTAGGTGAACAGTAGAGGAGGGAAATGTATTATTCCACTTTGATTTGCCACAAGTGGGAGTTAAAAGTTTGGCCTCCCTGTTCTTTTCTTCTAGGAAACAGCTGCTGATTATCAAGTAGGTCAAATGGTTCCTTTCAGACCATGTGTATTGTCATCGACATCTTCCAAAATGTCAGATTACAGTCAGTGAAGCACTTTCTCAGATCATCGTCCTGTCTCTCAGCTGATTGGCCTTCAGTCAGCAATGGAATGCACTTGGAGAGAAAGCTTCAGGCTAGGAAGATTTTTTTTTTTCTTCTTCAAAAATATGTGGGTCCTGTTTAAAATCTTCTTTGAACTTTGTCCTCTGAAGAAGCTTCCTAATACAGAATTGATTTATCTGATTCACAGACAGAGATCAAGGCCCTGTTAGGTATACTAAAGAAACTGGGTTGGTCCCCTAGTACCTAGGCAGAAGAATTTACATCTTTGGAATTTCCTAGATAATTGGATTGTCTTTGTTACTCAGAGCAGGCCCTGTAAATAACGCCTAGAGTTTTGCTCACAAGAAGAGTCAAAATAAGGGCTGGTCATCCAAAAAGACCAACCAACTTTGAGATCTCAGGTCACATATTACTCTGACCTCTAGAGAAGAAAGTGGAACAGGAGGTGAGGTTCATCAGCTAGTGAATCTTGATAATGTAGTGAAACCCCAACAAAACTCCAGCTCCTAAAGATCAATGAGTAGCTTCCCTGTTTAGTAATTATATACTGTTTGCTGGAGAATGATGCTTCTAAAAACATAGGATTGTTTTTTGAAGTCATGCTGACCTTAGTTAGTGTCATAAATGCTTTGTAGTGACTTCTGAAATTTCACACGGCTAACATCCTGTAAAGACTTTATCTAATGACACAGAATTCACATACTCAACACATTCTTTGAATTATCCAGCTCATTTTCTGTACCAGAAATCAAGTGGCTAATAATCTCAGTAGTTTTTTTAATATATAATGCTAATAAATAATATTTGTATGTCTTACATTGATGAAAGTGGTTGATTCAATTAAGTTGTGATGCAGAGAACAAAATCCTCCATAGTGCTGATGTTTAAAAAGCAACCATTAATACCATTATTATGCAGCTGTTTCTAGGTTAATATGTTTTTCACCCATTTTAAAATGCAGCTTTCCTTCTTTGAGTGGGGAGAGAGTGTTGGTGTCAGACTCAGTGGTCTTCACTGCCTGCTCCTGGTTCTGGAGGTCAGTCATAACCCCTACCCATGCTTGGAAGACCATATGTGGGTGTGAGGGATTCTAACTGGGTTGGAGAGGATGCAAGACAAATACAAGTATTTTTTAAATTTTTCAATGATATAAAAAGGCACTTGTCTTTATTTTTGTACTATCACTTTGTCTTTTTTTCTGTATAAGTCTAGTTTTATTAAATGCCTTGTCAAGAAACAATTGCTGAGTTTCTAAGGAAAGCAGCACAACTTTGGGTCCTATATTTAAAAATAGTGGTAAAGATATGCAGAAAATAGATTACCTGTATAGTAGGCTTGAGAAATCTCCTTTAACTGGCTGCTTGTTCTGGTAACTAAGATTTCAATCAATGTGCTTTCATCAGTTCCAGTGCCCTTTAAAAAGAAAAATCAATCAAATTTTAGAACACTGAAGAATTCCAGTCTTAAATACCTTGTTTCATAAATATTGAAAACTGGCTTTAAGTCAATTAATATAAGGTTTTATATTGATTAGATTACTTATACCTTATGTTATTAGATCACTATAAAGTAGTTTTATAGTTTTCCAAAATTTTAATATAAAATTAAAAGTAACATGAATGATCGGTTATCTGATATACACATGTCAAACGAGCATCTTTACTACCTGTACTATTTTGCTGGCCTTCTCAACTGACTTTAAGAAAGGGATATTGCTTTAGTTTTTCTAGGTAATGATTAAAAATGTTGAAAGAGCTTAAGAGAAGAGCTGATGCTTCTCTTGAGAAGTAACTTTACCCATGGCAAAATCTTCAGTCTCTTGTCAAAAGTTCTAGGCTTCCCTTTTCTGACGGCTTGCACTACATATTTCATTCAGATTTGCTTAGCCACCTCCACAATAATATAACCAATTCCTTGCAATAGTAGCTCATTTTTCTTTCTCCTTGCTTTTTGGTGTTTTGTTTTGTTTTGTTTTGTTTGTTTGTTTGTTTGTCAGTGCGCAGAGCTTACTCCTGGCACTGTGCTCAGCGATCACTCCTGATAGTGCCTTGGGAATAGTATGTGTTGTTCAGGGAATGGATCAACATTTGCCATGTATACTACCTTGATGGCCTTGCAATAAATCTCTTAATATATGTCTCCTGAGGCCTGGGAGGTAACTTGGTGATCAAAAAAACTTTCAAAGACAAGTAGATTCAGGTTCCACAACTTCTCCCCTATTTCCAGGTTATTTTTTTTTACCAACTGGAGAATACAATCAAAAGGAGTCCAAACCTGCAGTATTAACATATATATTTCAAGTGTGCAATAGAAAAAAGCCACTGTTTTTTAATGACATAATAAAAACTTGGACATATATGTCTGTATAAGGCACATTCATACCTTCATGGATTTCTTCAGTTGCTTCGCATCAAACACTGCTGGTGGTGTCACCAGGGCCACCAAGAGATGCTCAAAGTAGCCAGAAAGATCACCCTTCAGGTCATCTTTCAGTGTCTAAAAGAAGATCCCAGAGAACAAAACATGAAATACCTTTCCTTTCTCTTTCCCCAAATTTCTGTAATAAAAGATGAATGTCAGCACCTACCCAGACTAAAATGTACTAGTCCAAAGGAAATAAACATGATAAAAATATCCCTATTATAGGGCCAAAGCAATAGTACAGCAGGTAGAGTGTTTGTCCTGCATGTGGCCCTACCGGTTTAGGTCCCCAGGATCCCATATGGTCCTCCAAACTTGCTGGGAGTAATTCCTGAGCACAGAACCAGGAGTAACCTATGACCACCACCAGAAGTAGCCCCAAACCATAAAAAACACAACTCCTCCCCCCAAATATCCCTATGGCTATCAATCTGCATCTTGATTTGTTTCCCCGAAGTTCTATTTTATTTTATTTTATTTATTCTATTCTATTTTATTTTAGAAGGAAGTCCATGCAGAAGTCAAATAAATGAAACCCATATATATCCAAAATCAATGCTCTAGGTCCTTCATGTTCTCAAAATGGGGATGGAAAGGGTAGCAGAGTAGTTCTACATGTCTACAGTTTCACTGTTAAGTGTTCTATTCCTGCCTGTTTTTCAGTGACTGTCACCAAGATGTTAATAGAAAAGGTATATGATGTTAATGGTTGACAGTGCATCTTTGGAAAGAAGGTAGAATTAGACATCAAAAAAGTGGTTTTCTGGCACCTACAGTATGTGTTACCATAAATGTGCAGTGAGGCAAATAGGTTGGACACTACTTATTAATGTTGTCCTTTGGTGCTATTTTCACATATGATACAATTATGATCTATCTCCTCTGCATAAAGAAAGAGAGCATAATTTTTATTTTCAATACTGAAAAGAGTGTTATTGAGCTTTCCCCTTTCTTTTCTTAATATTTTCAGCTCAAAAAATTGGCAGCCACTCAGACTGCTAAGACAATATGTATACAGAACAGCAAGTCATACCATTGGGGATTACAGTAGGGATATACTCCTACTAGCTATGCTTTCATCTCCACAGAGGCTTTTTTTCTGAATGCTGAATCCCCTCAGCAACTGTTTTCAAACCAAGACTTTCAAACTGATTTGTATCCTACTTCCCTACCCCACAGTGAGAAGTGACAAAAATCTTTTACCTTCATCTTTCATTTTTTTGGAAATCACTAGACCATTTGTGTCTCTATATTTGTGTTGACTTGTCCTGAAGCCTGGTCATGCATTAAAATCAGCAAAAGGTTTCTGAGCACCTGTTGTATGCTAGGCATTTAAAACCAACTTAGACATGACCCCTATTCCTAGGACATAATGAAAACAAAAACCATTTCATGATAATACTTAAATATAATAAGTACTTGATAAAGAGTGCAGGTCAAGTCTCTGAGGAAGATATCTTAGTGGGGTCTGTGAGGTTGGAGAACACTTTTGAGAAAGGAGATGTTTGGGCCACTCTCAGCAGGGCTTAGGGAAAATTCCTGACTCTATGCTCAAGTCATCTATGGCTATGTTAAAAGGGCCATATTAGTGATAAGGATAGAAAAAGGGCTGGTCAAATACATGGCAAATGCCTTACACCTGAACTATTGCTTCAGCACGCCCAAGCACACTTGGGGGAAATGCTGAGTGAGCTGACATTTAATTTCTAGTCACTAGACCCTAGACATTCAATTTTCAACAACAATAGTCTGACTTATATAGATTTATATAAATCTAAGATTGGAAACAAGACTCCAAAGCTCTGCATATTTTCCTAAATCTCTCAGCACTGATCTATTTCCTCTGTCTCTTTTACTTGTCACTGTCCTAATAATAGAATTCTTCTTGTTTCTTATATATGTACATTTTTCTGCTTCACAAATTTTGCATTACATCTTCTGTCTAATGTGCTCTTCCCAAGACCAAGCAGAACAGAATTCTTCTTGCAAAGTAAAGAGGTGAGTGACTACCTGATTAAAAGGAGCTATTCACCAGTGATTCTCTATAATATCAAATTTTCGTTCTTTTCATAGCACTTACAAATTATTTGAATTTCTTGTATTTACTTATTTTTCCCTTCTAGAATGTTAGCTCCATGAAGGAAGAGAGGACTGGCTTTTTATATCTCCAAATGTCTAGAATATCTACTAACAGAGAGTAGTGCCAAACAAATCTGGTTTGAATAAACTATCTGGCAAATGCCAATTAATTTATTTGGTTCATTGATTCTGGTTGTTATTCAATTTTCACTTACAAAATGCATCAAATCTATAAATTCATAAATATCTTTCAATTGGTAAATAAATTACAACACTATTTATAATAGAATGTGAAAACAACCCCAAAATCCAAGAACAGATGACTCAATAAAGAAATGATGATACATATAAACAACAGATTACTACTCAACTAAAAAGAATCATTCAATTTGCTGCTACATAGAAGGAACTGGAGGGGATCATGCTGAGTGAAATCAGTCAGGAGAGAGACAACAATAGAATGAGCCCTCATATGTGGATATGAAAAAGCATAGTAAGGAAGCAACAAATTGCCAAAGGCAACAGAATCTGAAAAGTGGTCTATAGAACAGAGTTTATCAAGAGCTGGTGAGGGGACTGGGTTTGTGGGGTAGTTGGGAAGGGACACTGGGTAGTATTAAAGGAAAGTGGACACGTAGACTGTGTGGAGTTAGAACATTATATACATATAACCTTGTTATAAACAGCAATATACCTAAAATGTGTTTTTTTTCTGATTAAAAACACAAAATTTTTTTTCCATAATGGCTTACATATCTTTCACAGTAGTATTTTAGGTACATATTAACATTGAATCAGAGGAATACCCATCACCAAATATGTCCTCCCCCCATTCCAGTTCCCTTTCTACAACCCATAAATGTTTTTTAATAAAAACTACAGTAATGAAAAAATAACAAGAAAAGACCTTCTATGATAGGAGTTTTAAGTAACCAATCAGACAGTGCTTTACTATTGGGTGCATCTTAAGTTCTGCAACTTCCCCAGTGTCTACCTAATCCCCTAAGAGAAGCATCTTTTCCTCCCCTACCAGCTGTGATAATCAAACGTCTCAAACATTGTTAAATATCTTCATTTAAAACTGAGCTTATTAAACTAGGTTGGGGTCCAATACATGTTTTTGTGAACTGAATGTGAGAGGTCTTGAAGTATTTGGCAACATTAAAAAGTTTCTAAACAAGAAAGGCCCAAAAAAAAAAAAACATAATTCAAGGTCAAATGTTCAATCTCTTTATCATTATTTGTGCTGCCTTTCTTGGGTGAAAAGTGGAAAAAGTGTGAGAAGATTGATTTAAGGCAACCCTGCTAATTCCACAGGTAAAGCAACTGAGACAATGAAAGAACAAATAGCACTGGCTATTCAGCCAGCAGCAGAAAAAACAAAACTCTTGTTCTGAGTTGCAGCTGATGGTACGTGCTGCATTTGCTGTTGCTCTGTATTGGAAACAAAAAGACCAGTAAGTGGGGCATCCCTGGTATGTGATTAGTTCTTTGGTGTCTATTATGTAAATCAAAGTGTACCTTGTCATAAGCTTCTTGATATTCCTTCGCAATCAACTGTCGTTGAGCATTTGTCCTCTCAGTGAGAATGTCAATGAGAGCTTTCTCATTAGTTCCTAAATGAAACAAAGAGAATTTTCCTTACTGTCAGATATTTCATATCTGCCATGAGCAAAAGAAAAACAATTAGTTGTTTGAAACAAATGCAGGTTTTTACAAGTTGGACTCTTTATTTCTTTTGTTTAGTTTTTGTTTTGTTGTGATTTGGGGTCACTCCTGGCAATGCTCAAAGGTCACTCCTAGCTCTGAGCTCAGCACCTTTTGGGGTGCTGGGGATCAAAACTAAGGTTGGCCTCTGCTGCTGTACTATTATTACTGCAGCCCCTGGTCTCTATTTCTTGTCTTGCTTGGCTTTTGCAAAATAAAATGAACTTTACTGGGCATAAAGGGAAGAAAAGAAAACAACAACAACTCAGTTGTTTTACCCTTAAAAGATTTTGTTTCTGTGTTTTCACCTTTCATATTTCTCTTATCTCCATACTTGGTATTAGAATCTTTCCCTCTGTATAAAGGAAAGGAACTTTCTGTGTATCTTATGGATCAGTCCACTTTTATTCATAGTCATAGTTAATATTTACAGCAGTCAGGGGAGTAGGTCAGATTCAACTGTGGTAAAGATAAAGACACTAATACTTAGAAAAGGTATCCCAGTTGCAAAGTCATGCAATTATAAGTGGCACAGAAGTACACTTGAACCCAAATAGTTTGATTCTGAGACATGTATTTCCCTTTGATTCATTTCTCCCTCAGTGCCATAAACTTATTCACCTGCCGTAAATAAAGAGCATCTCAGGCAGGGCTGATCCAGACTAATGGATTAACTGAGAATACTTTAATATCCCTACTACTTGGTAACTACAATATTCAGAAAGTGAGGATGGTGTGCTGTCTTCCTTTGCAGAAAAGACTTGTGTTGGGGTGGGGAAACTGTGGTTGCTTTATGATCTTTAGATCTGCTTGACTAAAATGGTATAGAAGATCAGAATAAATAATAAAAACAAAAACTGAATTTACAAAATCTAAAGTTTTGTATCTTCCAGCATGAATAAGACACCTAAATTGAAGAACAAATTAAGATTATTAGGTAGTAATTTGTAAGACAAGCATCCTATCTGCTGCTGACTGTTACTCAGCCCCTACTCTTTTTATTTCTTTGCTGGCTTGGCTTTTGCAAAATAAAATAAACAAATAAACAAGGGATTCTTTTGTTTGTTTGTGTCTACACATGGCTATACTCAGGGCTTACTCTTGATGGTATTCAGGAGACATATGTAAGTACCAGGGATGAATCTTGGATCAGTCACTTACAAAACAATGATCTTACTCGCTGTACTATTTCTCCTGCTCCCTCCACCGATTCTGAGTGATGGAGAAGAGGAATAAAATAAAGGCACAAACAGGATAAGCAACAACTTTAGACATAACTCAAAAAATAGAATAGATCTTGGAAAATTATTGGGAAGAATGCTAATTTGTGTATATATTCTGTTGGTAAGATTAATTTGAAATAAATGTGCATCAATCTAAAAACTACTATTTGTGGGTATTCTAGAGGAATACTAGCACTAGTACATAAAATGTCACTATTATAATGTGTATAATGTTATATACTTATGATGAGTATAATAAGCAGGAATATTTATGGGAGTATTTCCAACTGTAATTGAAAAGAATTATAGGCCTTTTTAACTATTCACCAGTAGTTTTATTTTGTGATATCATGATGTAAAAGAATACTATGAAGCTAAACTCATTAATGAACTAGAACTAAATGTACCAACAAAATAATAGTAAATATGTTAACAAAGAAATCTCAAAAAAGCATAATGACAATTGAAAAAGCACACAATACTACATTTTGTACTGTAGAAGATTTATGTAAAACATAAGGACTAACCTATGTAGCTGTAGAACTAACCTTTTTGTTGGAATTATCTGAAACTTTTTTGGTTTGGATTTATTTTGCAGCCAGCCTGGCTATGCTCAGGTCTCATTCCTGCATCTGATCTTTGGGATCACTACTGACAGGCTCAGAGGACTACATGTCATACTAGAGATTAAACCTGGGTCAGCAGCTTGCAGGGCAAGTGTTCTACCTACAACTCTGGCTCTGATTGCAATTTTGAATGGCTTGTATCTCTCCAGAATGGAATGGCAGTGAGATCTAGGAAGACTTGAGAAGGACTGCATCTGTAATGATTTATTACTGTACCAAAGATGCTGTTATTGATTTATTACTGTACAGATATTGTTACTGATGATGGTAATATTTAATGTTAAATAAACATACAAAATAATAAGATTTAGTAAAATTGGACTTCTCAGCCAATTTAGGCAAAAGGAACCTACACACTTGTGGGATAGTGTGTGTATGTGTGTGTGTGTGTGTGTGTGTGTGTGTGTCTGTGTGTGTCCGTGTATTTATATCTGTGGTCCTGGAATTGAACTCAGGACTTTTATACGAAAAAGACACTTTAAGATCATAATTTTCCTAGTTTGCTTCAACATTAAAAAAGGAATTACAGTACAGATAGTAAAAAGATTACTTTGCACACAGCTGACTAAAGTTCAATTCCTGGCCACATATGGTCCCTTGAGTACTTCTAGGAGTGATCTCTGTTCACAGAGCCAGAAATAAACCCTGAACACATCTAAGCAAGACTCCTAAACAAAAACAAACAGAATGGAATTGAAAAAATAAAACATTACTTACCAAGTCCTTTAATTGCCTTATGAATTGCTTCAGCATCCATAGTTGGGTTAAAACCTGGATAATCTCTGATAGTCCCTTGGAGTCCAAGCTAGAAGGCAATATTTGACAGTCTAGCTTGTTTAAAATAATATTTTGGACCGTAGTTCAATCCCCCAGCATCCCATATGGTCCCCTAAGCCAGGAGCACATAGCCAGAAGATACCCCTGAGCGTCACTGGGTGTGGCCCCAAAACCAAACCCCCAAACCAAATAATAAATAAACAAAATAATATTTTAATTTACATGCCATATTCACAGTGAAACATAGAATAGATCCACAACTTCCACCCTTCTTACTACTTCCAGTGTTTAAGAGTACATCTCTCAGCCCTAGCATTTAGGAAATATGACATTTACTGAGGCCTCTAATAGTAACAACCATTAATTATCTAGAGCAATGAACTGGGTTAATCCCAGTAGTTCTAAAGAAGATTGCTTTAAATTACTATCTCTGATCCCCCCCCCCCCCATGGGCTCAGTGTGGGCTATCTCTTTGCAGGAGACTCCTGGACTGGAGATAGCAAAAAAAAAAATCTATGGAGGAGCTCAAGGAGCACCATGAAGTGAGTTTGTTCCTAAGAAAGCAGGGAAGACACTCCTTTTTTCCTATTGCTGCTTAGAAGCACCATCCAAAGATCAGATGTAGGTGCCCCACTGTGGAGCAGACAAGAGTCCAGGAGACCAAGATCCTTCTGACCCCCCTCCCCGGAGTAAGCTGGCCCCTTCTCAACTCCAGGAACAGCACAAAGAAATATGAAATGTAGTCATGAGAGGAGCCAGGAATGCCTTCCATCAAAGACAAGAGACCATGTGGAAAAAAACAACTGCTTGACCAACCACATCCTCCTATGATATCTCTGAATAGTCCGAATTTTGGTGGCTGGGAAGAGACATGCAGAAGCCAGAGTCAGCCTTGAAAATCTGCTTAGAGGTATAAAGTGGCTATGTCACCTGCTGCCTTCTCATTAATTGACCTCACAATTTTAAAAATAAGAACTTGGAATCTGCATGAAGGCAAAGAGCAAAGTGGGAAGTTTCTATATCCTCTTGGTCTTCAAGAGATAATTCAAAGCTCTTCATCACATCTCATGCAGAAGTAATTATGTTTATAGACTTCAAAATGCTTTCATTAATGTTGACCAAGTTCCTTAGGGAACTTTACACTAAAGATTCCATAAATGAAAGGCCCATTAGGACTGTTTTTAACTTTGTTTAAGGAATGTGTAATCTTGATTGATAAATTCCTTTTTGAAAATTCCACTGACACAGATCTTCAGGAACAGCATGGGAATGGAAAATTCCACAATAGTCATTTTCAATACATAAATTAGAAACATGACAGATAGCTTGGCTAGACAATTCTGTAAAAGAGAAAATAAAATATCTTAAAGCTTCTGGATACACTGAAGTCACAAAGGCTTGAGAAAAAAACAGGTAAATGCATACTTTTCTAATATCTACTATCAAGAAAAGACTTTTCTACTATCTCCATAAAAACAAAAGACAATTTGATAGTGAAAAATAGAAAAAATTTCCAATTAATTGTGTAGCTCACTACCTAGTAAATATTGAAAGGGGGCAGGAAGTGGTGCTGGTGGGGCTGGAGCTATAAGAGAGCTCGTAGGGCACTTGCCTTGCGTGTATATTGCCAGCTCATGTTCTATACCTGTCATCCATATGGTCCCTGTTCACTGCCAGGAATATTTCCTGAGTCCAGAGCCAGGATTAACTCTTGAGCATTTCCAAGAAAATAAAAAGGGAAGAAAATAAGAACCATTCATTTTATTAAAAGAAAAGAGCCACACACTTTTAAAATGCCATCCAAATTCTGAAGCCAATTTTAGTGAATTTTTTTCCAATTCATTCAGTTATTACATGAGCACCATTATTTAATATATTTTTGCCTGAAACATTCAGAATAGTTTTCATGACTTAAAAATATCTTAAGCAAAAAAATGAATAGACACTTTATTGATAGATTAATCTATTGATTGAGGGGCACACCCAGCTACTCTCAAGGCTTGCTCCTAAAGTGCTTAGGGGACCATAGGCAGTGTCAGGGAATGAAGCAAGTTTGCAAGGCATGCTCCTTAATCCTTGTATTACCTCTTTAGCCCTCTAGCAGATTTTTTTTGAACTAATGCAAGCCAAGATGTAAAATAAAAGGATTTTCAATCATTCAGGTCAACTTTCTGTGTGTGTGTGTGTGTGTGTGTGTGTGTGTGTGTGTGTGTGTGTGTGTGTGTGTTTGGGGGTCACACCTAGCTCCATGCTCAGGAATTATTCCTGGTGAAGCTCTGTGGACCATATGGAATGGCCAGGATAGAACCCTGGGTGGGCTACATTCAAGACAAGTGCCCTATCCACTGTACTATTTCTCTGGCACCATGAAATACTTCAGCTCAAGCCACAAAGTCAACTTCTTTATGTCCATTTAAAATTTGAAGCTCAATCTTAGAAACTCATTTGCTTAACATAATGTAATAAATAGAACTCCAGAATTTAAATACACTTCTCTTTTTATTAAATTACTCTGTATTCTACACCACTTTAATGCCTCACAGGATTCTGAACCAATGGATTCATAGTATAGTCCTGGGTCAGCAGTGTCAACTTCACAGGAACTTACTAGAATATGATTTTTCAGGCCCCTGTCCAGTCTTAGTGACAAAACAGTTCAGGAGCTAAGGTTCAGCTTCTCTTTTTAAAAAGCACTCCAAAGATTGTGATAAAGTTTGAGAACTACTCCTCTAGTTCATTCTCAGCTGCCAGAAAAACCAAAAGCAAAGCTGAGCAAACAAATAAAAGATCCTCTTATGGGTGTGGGAAAGAATTTGATGAGCTCTTTGTTTCAGGAATGTTGGCACTTTTACAGCTCAGCAAAACTATGTGCATTGCATGTTTCATTGCAGATTAAATTATTTAACATCAAAATTATTACTTAATATTTGACATGTTTATTTCCACTAATTTTAGTAACTGAGAAAAAATATTCATGTGAGTGTGGGAATATTTGCCTATATAAAATTTTTTTTTTTGGTTTGGAGGCTAGACCCAGTGGTGCTCAGGGTTTGCTCTTGGCTGTGCTCTTAGGAATCATTCCTGGCTGGCTCAGGGGCTGTATGGAATGTAGGGAATTGAGCCCAGTTGACCACATGCAAGGCAAGTGCCCTACTCATTGTACTATAGCTCTAAGATTATCTAAGATTATCCTAAGATAATATTGGGGGGGGGCACATCTGACCATGCTCAGGGATTACTCCTGGCTCTGCACTCAGGAATCATTCATTTAATGCTTGAAGGACCATATGGGATACCAGAGATTGAATTCAGGTCAGCTGAATGTAAGGCAAGTGCTTACCTATTATACCAATTCTCTGGCCCTTTTTATAATCATTTTTTTCAAACTTCTATTCATATCCCTTAAATACATTTAGTTGATTTCTTTGTCTCAATTTTATATCTCAGGTATACATCAAAATAAAAAACCCTTAAATCAGTTAAAAACAAATGAAAGACTATCTCAAAAGAAGGGGGAATAATATCTCTAAAATAATAACAGTTGTTGTGACTTTGAGTTCAGCAAGTTTTGGGCTAAGTAAGTTTGTTCAGTTCCCCCACTGCTCATCCAGTCCTGACAATAAACTAATAAAACAGATACAATACTTAACCATAAATTATGATAAATCTGAACTTGCCTGAATTCATGTAGCCAGTTAGTGGTCTCTCTCATTAGTCTTTGCTCCTAGTTCCTAGACAAAGATTCATCTCTTCGTTTTTCTTTTTCTTTTTTGTTCTTTGGGTCACACCCCACAGGGGTTCCTCCTGGCTCTACACTCAGAAATCGCTCCTGGCAGGCTCAGAGGGACCATATGAGATGCTGGAATTCAAACCACCGACCTTCTGCATGCAAAGCAAACGCCTTGCCTCCATGCTATTTCTCTAGCCCCCAGATTAATCTCTTCTGATTCAGTTTTAGATTTACACCATCTCTCCAACTCCCTTATGCTTAAACTCTCCTCTGGAGATCTGTTACCTCCAGGAAATCTTGTCAATGTGGGGAAGGCCATGCAGAACCTGGGAAGCTTCTGCTAGTCATCCTAAAAAAGCCATTCCATTCTTATTTCCCAGGGCCACTTGGACCTATAACTTTATGCAAAATTTCCCGAGTTTTCAAGGTGTTAATTTATATCCAATATGAAGAAATGAGAGAGAAAAGAACAACATGCCAGTATTTTTTTTTTTTACAAAAAATGTATTTAAAACCAAACACCCCAGACTTTGAACTATAGCTGCTTCAGGGATACTTTGAAGATGATGCAAAGTCAAATCTTTCATCACTTCATATAAACCTGGAAAGGCCATAGTTAAAAGTTAAGTTTTCAAATCAAAGCCTCTGATAAACCATCAGGACTTCAGAACTCTCTGAGAGCCAGGAGAAATGATGTCCCTCAGCTCCATCTCAAAGCATTGCTTTTTTTTATGAAGGTTTATTTTGGGGCATGGGGAAATGCTTCATAATAAATGTAAAAGTAGACCAAACTAAAAATAATAAAAACTTAGAAAATGTAAGAATTTTCTTTTAATTTTCCAAATAAAAGGTATTTTTTATTTTTATTCTTTTATTTATTGGTGTGTGTATGGGGGGGGGTGTGAAAGGCCATGCCCTGGTATTCAGGGCTTATTCCTGGCTCTACACACAGGGGTCTCTCCTGGCAGTGAGTGATACCTTATGCTAGAGATCGAACCTGGGTTAGTCATGTACAAGTTAAGTGAGAACTTTACCACTGTATTTTGCTCCAGCCCTGAAAAAGGTATTTTTAAAACCAAAGAAATTTGATCTTAAGAAGTCTGAAATAAAATATGATAAAAGGCAGCAGGCGTGTCTACTGCTGCCATCTCCCAAAAGTCATATACTAAAATCCTAACTCAAACCTTAAAGTTTTTTTTATACTTG
Source organism: Suncus etruscus (assembly GCF_024139225.1). Classification (NCBI taxonomy): domain Eukaryota; kingdom Metazoa; phylum Chordata; class Mammalia; order Eulipotyphla; family Soricidae; genus Suncus; species Suncus etruscus. Next base: position 67,402,820 of record NC_064863.1, on the reverse strand, counting down.
TTTTGATATTGGGTTATCAGTAATTTAAGATGGTGTCAGAGTGGAAGTACTGTGAGCCCCCTACTCTCATTTGACTGGTGTTCCTAGAAAAAGATGATGTGAGAAGGCTTTACAAACATTTCAGAACAGTTATTTCATTAGAGGATTTGTAAGCTTTTCAACAGTGATTTCTTTACTGTCATACCTTTGGTATGTGATAAGAGAGAAGGGTGTTGGCTGGAATGGAAAGATGAGTGTGTTTCAGAAATTGAGATGGAGAAGAACAAACAAGCATGAAACGCTGATTGTAATGAAGAGAACTCCTAACACAATCCACCCTCTGCCTTCTCCAGGCTCCTTGGGTTTATTTCTGCCACTCTAGCTTGTGTTGTTCTTTGTCTGCACCTTTTCTCTGCCTGACCTTTGCAAAGTAGGTAATGTTAAACTGGAAAGAAGGATCTTGTCTCTTTTCTTTCTAATTCTCCTGTGGTTTATTTCTTTCCTTATTGCATGCTAATTTTCCCCACACATGTATCTATAGCTTTCTCTTCTCTTGAATATTCAATATCTACTTTTGTAACCTGTTTTTATACTTCCTAGAACATTGAAATATATGGTATATATGTCCTGTATATATGCCATATATAAATATGTATTTCATATATCTTATATAATATTACAAAATATATTTACATATATTATACCACATAGTATTATTTCTTCCCAAGATTTCTCCTCTTCCATGAAACAGATGCTATTATAGTGTTTCACATATGTTTGCTTATGTATTCCTACAGTGACCTCCTTGTCTCAGGAGAGAATCCAAGGTTACTTGGCTAATCTGGAGACATCAGGATATAAAACCAGGCAATCTGGTCACAATTCCTACACTCATTGTTAATCTGCCTTTTCCTACAATCACCAGAAATATGACTATTTCCTTTACCTTCATCATTTTATTTTCATGCCCAATCAACAAGAACTGTTGTGACTAGTTCCAAAACAAAAATCTCCTATATATGATTTCCTATCCTCATTCTGTTACTCATGTTACCATGATAAATCCTGCAGTCAAGGAGACATGTCTCTCCTGATTCTATTTTCCTTCCTTTGTTTACCTCCTTTGTTACCATCTTCATCATAGTTGTCAAGGTTCTTTGAGAGCTCTAAGTCATGCCTTTTCCCAATGAACACTCAACAGACATGTATAAAATCCCAGACATCTTGAATTCTGCAATCTACATGATTCAGCTCAATACCCTTACCACCTCACCAGGGGTCAGTCTGACCTTTGGCTCCAGTCCCTGAGAGTTTGGCCAAGAGAATTTGGAACTCTTTTTATAACAGTGCTTGTGTTCATACTCTGTATGAAATATTTTTCTACCTCCAGTTCTTTGCTTCAAGGCTATCTTCTCTGCAGACCTTCCCTGGCCACTTGGCTTGAGAGGTCTTCTCTTTTGCTTTCTATCTAGCATCTTTCATTGCTGAGATGTCTACCCCTTTTAAACAAAATTCTAGAGAGCAGTAATATTTTGTTTTACTTTCTACAATATCTCAGGTGTTAGTCCAGAACCTAGTCAAGAGAAGGACTTAAAAGTAAATATAAAGAGTTAAGTGCTTAGGTTTGATTCCTGGTCAATAGCATGGTGGGTACAATTCTGGTAGCCCCTAACATTGCTAGCCAATGTGGTTATGCATTTCTGGTACTGCAGAGCCCAGGCAGCATCACAGTTTTAGACCCTGGCATTGAGCCACTAGTTCAATTGACAAAAAATTGACCAGTGAGGTCTCCAAGCTTCCTGAGCACTTCTTGGGAGGCAAACAAATAAAATTAAGTAATGAAGGTTGTTGGAAATATGTGTAAGCAAGAAAATTAAATTCCAAAGTAGGAAGTAGGGAGATTTATCCAAGTTCTACACTAGTCATTGGACTGTCTGATGAAGCTGAATTAGCAACTGTTTAATAATCAATGATTGTTGTATACCAGGAAGTATAGGAGACATTAGGAATATTTCAATGACCTTGTTCAGTATCATAGACTACTCTAGAATTTTCACTGTTATTTCTAGACATAGGGACATGCATTTCTTGGTGATTCTACCATCTTTTCTCTCTATTTTTACTCTGGCAACAGCTGGTGGTGTTCATGGCTTACTCTTGGCTCTGTGCTCAGGGATTATTCTTGGTGGGCACAAGGGATTCTGGGAATCAAAGCCAGGTGGACTGCATGCAAGGCAAGCACTCTACCTGCTGTACTATCTCTCCAGCTCCAAAGAATATTATCTAATGCAAAGTAAACCGAGATCATGGCAAATCCATGAATTCCAGTGAAAGGTTATTGGGACTATTGGGAGTCTTGATGGTCCTTGAAGGATGTCAAAGTAACAAAAGAGAATGGTAATACCTTCTCAGATGTCCTTGTTTTCTTCCTAGAACTTCCTAGAACTTTGTGGTAGTTTTCTTGTTGTTCTTACAATACTCCTAGACCATCAGCTTCAGAGAATGTTACCTGCTCCTCTCGCAGCAGGAATCTTCCCTAAATAATCTCCACCTCATTCCCTCACTCTGTGTTCAAGTCTGCTTACATAGAACTGAGTAGAAAAGAAGACTTCCCATCACTTTCATTTTCTCTGGACCAATTAAAATCGACTTTGTGCTACACATTTGTCTTTTAGGTGTCCTCCTCAAATAATATCAGAGGCTTGTAAGTGCCCTTTAGTTTACTTTTCTCTGCTATGTCTCAGAGCCGAAAACAGTGCCTGGCACACCAGGGAGGCTTTGTAAATATTTGTTGAGTGAATGTGTGAATACAAAACACATTTTTGTACTGGGTCATGCTTTCTTTGATAATCTCAAGTGTCACCAACAGACTTTTCAGAGCTCCACATCACATCTAAAAAATAAAACAAATGCATTTTTCACCTTCTTTCAATCTTGTTCATATAAAAGTAGCTGCCACTACTCTTATAAGCATGCCTCCATAACCTAAGAGAGACATTTAAACACAAATAGAAAAACAGGGAAGCAAAGATCTGATAATCTAGGAAAAGGTATTATTGTGGACTTTTCTGTCCTTTTGATTTATTTTCTTTTAATCATTTGAGACCTCTTTTACCAATACATTGTATTGCAGTACTTTAAGCTTTGAATTTACCAAAAAAAATAGACTTTCAAGAGACTCAAGTCATAACTTTCTTCTTTACTTTCCTTGTTCTGGATCTGAAACTGTTTTATTATGTCTTTTTTTTCTGATTTACCAGATTTATTTGATGCTATTCAGTAGACTAGAAAAATAGTGCTTTTTATGATTAAAATGAAGGAACAAATATATGTTCTCTCTCAGTTGAGCCAGAGTTAGGTGGGACAATAAAAAAAAAAAAGCTCTTGAATGTTCATTCCATTTATTCACAGGAAACTTTTGTCTTTTCACTCAGATCACACAGTGTTTCTTTTCTGCTGTGTTTTGAAACAAATGTCAAATGCTTTGATTTAAAATCCAGATATAACTTGTTATTCATTTACTTCCTGCAGAAGGCCATTTGTGTCTCAAAATGCCAATATTTACCAAAAGAAGCTCAGGAACATGGTTAAAAACACATAGCATACAATAGGCAGAAAGGTATAATCATGGTGAAGAATACCTAACTAAGTATGATTTTCTACTCGAAGTCATTTTAACAAACATAGGTCTCAAGTCAGTTTTCCCAGTGCTGGGATGCAAAAGATGGCAGGAAGACCAAAAGGGACATGGGTATGATGTAGGTAGATCTGTATTGTCAGGAAGAGCTGATACATAGGAAAGACAGACCAGAAAGTGAATAGAGCTCTCACAAACTCCAAAACCCAGGTTTAACACCCAAGTAAGTGCCTATGAGATCACTCCTGGGACAGAACTGAAAGGTTTTACCTTTCAAATATAATTCTCTTATATGTTAGCATGTGGCTCTTTCCTAAAAGCTTTACCACTGGTGTCTTTTCTCAGGTTATACAAAAGAAATAAGCCCCCTAAATTCTCATATATCAAACACACTACTATTATTCCCAGGAAAGAGGAAGGGTCAGGCAGGGAAGGGAAACTGTTCTAGTTCTCAACAGGAAAGCTTCATAATGGCTCACTTTTTCCTGTGAGCAAGTTTCTGCCCTAGATAAGTTCTCTCCAACCTTTTCTCTATCAAGAATTCCTTTCAGAGGCTGGAATGATAGCACAGCAGGGAGGACTTTGATTTACACAAGGTTAACCTGAGTTCAATCATTAGCATCCCATAACATTCTCTAAGGCCTGCTAAAAGTGATCCCTGAAGACAGAGCCAGAATAAGCCTTGAACACTGCCCAGTGTAGCTCCCAAACAAAAAACAAACCAAACCAAACAAAAAATTTCTTTTAGGCAGGCGAGATAATATGGGGCTAGGACAGTTGCCTTGTAAGCAGTTGACTTTGATTCAATCCTCAGCATCATATATGATCTCTCTAGCCCAACCAGGAGATACCCCTGAATCATCCATGAGCACCACTGGGTAAACCCCAAAGAGAGAGAAAAAAATCTTTCATAATATCTTTTCTAGTGGATATCTGTGGAAATAAGGAAATAAGCCTTATTTTTTTGAGGTAATATTTTATAAAATTTAATTGAGATATTGTGATTTCAAAACTATCTATTGTACAGAGGTTATTTCTGGTACTTTCAGTGAACCATATGGGTTGTCTGGGATCAAATCCAGGCTGGCTGTGTCTAAAGCAAGCACCCTAACAGCTGTACTATCTCTCCAGCTCATTTTAAAGTTGTATTATTGTAGGTTGAGTTTCATAAGGTTGCTTATGAAAGTGATTGTAGTGGTTTTGATACACATTAGATACTTTTTCTGCATTCCCCCACAGCCCAAGGCCCTTGACCATTGCTTCTTTGTTACCTCTCTTTAGCCTCTTCTTTCAACTTCCCTCCGTTTCTCTCCTCACCTGACATTTTTTGGGAGGACACACCCCATTGAGTTTAGGGATTCTTTGCTCAGGAATCACTTCTGGCAGTCTCAGGGGTCTAGATGAAATGCTGGGACTGCAGTGTACAGACAAACGTCCTACCCACTGTGCTAACACTCTGACCCTAACCTGGCTTTTTCATCTTCTCTGTAATCTAAGATCAAGAATTTACCCACCTTTGACACCTTCCATTCTTGTCTTTTTGTTCTGTATACCACAGAGAAGTGAGATCATCTGGTATTTGTCCTTCTTTTATTTATTTTAATTTTATTGAAACCATTGGGATTTACATTGTCCTTATCCTTTTGAGTAACTTCACTTAACACACCTTTCAGTTCCATTCAAGTTTCAGATTTCATTCTTTCGTGCATGTTCTGCATAGATTCCTTCCGTGAGTTTTCTAACTCTACTAATAGCAGTGCTTCCTGTCATAAATTATGAGTTTATAGTTAAATAAATAATTATAAATGACTTTTTAGTTTGTGTCACCTTTGAAGTTTTGCACCTTTTCAATTCGGAAATTATTTTTAAATACTCCCACATTTGATATTTTATTCAGCATTTAATTAATCTGAAGTTAATACCAATATTAAAAAGAGGGTATACAGATGAATGTTTTTCTAAAATGGTTACAAGTTTTCCTAACATTTATTAAGTCATCTTTTTATTTTATTTTCTACATCTTTTTTATATGATGATCCTAAACTGAATTTATTTTCTCTAGATTTGACCTTTTTACTTTGGTGCCATCATAAATTATTCCTAGCTTCAATAACATTTTAATATTTTCTTCTTTTTAGAAATCTACTAGTTTGTTGTCATATTATTTTTTGATAAATTTTATGAACTTGATTTTTTGTATTTTGATTTGATTTATTGTGATAACTTAATTTTTACTTACCCAGATAGATGCCATGATATCCCCCCTTGAGATTTCACTAACCTATTAAAAGAAAAATATATAAGTGGTATAATTTTATGATTCAGATCACAATAATTTCAGACTAATGCTTACTCTTTAATCTAGAAAATATAAGTTAACATTATAGAAACTCTATTTCAGCAAGAGGGAATATTTCTCACATTATGTACCCTACTTAATAAGTACTAACTGAGTACCTACTTATACATGGGCTGTACTATACCTGTGAAGGACTCAAATTAGAAGAGAAAAAACATGCCTAAACATAAGGCATGTAAGTAAGTTTTTTTGAAAGATAATTTTTAACTCATTTAAAATCCAATAGAACTCTGCTGATTGCTGGCTTCTTTTTACCAGAAAGACTACCAACATAGGGTACAATGATAAAGATTTAATAAATTATATTTTCTCATCTGGCTTCAATTTTACCCCTTCTATTTATTGTGATATCTGTATTCATATGTTACATAATCCCATAGCTCTTATAAATAGTACATCTGCTCTCTAAGGAAGTGGTCCAGTCCTTGGTGGGTAGTACTCAGAGGTAAAACAGGAAGTTCTTAACAGGACAATTGGCAAGGCAGGCACATTGAAAATAGACATTATTTAAGCATGCTGGTGCTTCTCCAGGGTAATTTATTGCTCCCACCCATCCTGGGAACAAATGTTCTTCAAAAATTCAATGGTAGCCCTAGAGTAAATTTCAACAGGAAATTACATAATTGGTTCCTAAAAATATTTAGCCCTGATTACCTCAGGCTCTCACTTAGCCTAGCAGAGTTCACTCTTTAGTTATAATTTCTACTAGAATTAAGTTTCAGTTAGTTCTAAGTGATTAAACTACTATAACTTCTAGTTTCTACATGACTTTAGAGAGTGATCACACAATAACATTGCTTCTTATTTTGCCTCTTAAATCTAGACACAATTTTTGTAACTCTTAGTTTTCTCATCTTAAAGAAGGAAGATCAGAGCACTGACTGAGATAATATGTATGGGTTCCCTCCTCCTCATCATCATCCCAAGTGCTTCTAAGAAGACTTTATTAAAGCAAAGAAAGAGTTACCTTTCATAATAGGGAAGGGAGAGCTGTCCTAGTCTCCTGAAATAAGGTACCAAATAACACACTGAAGTGAGATCACACTCACATATAGTAAAAGAAGGAAGAACATGATAAGTGCACAGCCTGTATAAAGGAGTTCCCGGGGAAGGAGCCTGATGGCACCACCGTCACGGCTCCAGCTGTATGAGGCGTCCAGCACGGCTGCTGCAAAATAAATGCTGAACACTAGTTTTGCTTCTCCCCTATGTCACAAAAGCAAAAGTCCTCTTCAGTTTTCTCACCCTTAGTGGAAATAAATTCTAACTAGGGCTTTTAAAATTTGGGGGTGCTCATATCATAAAATCAGCTGGAATTTCATATCTTGAATATTTCACATCATATAAAGAGATTGGGGGAGATAGCTGAAGAGATAGAGCATATTCAAGCACTGTATTCCCCCACCCCAGCATAATACCTAATAGAGCCCTAGTGGGCCCCAAGTATCAATGGCCTAAAATAATCAGGTCCCCATTCTGAGTGGCTATAGCAATCAATACTCACTCACCACCACCCCTGAAACACCACTAGGGATAACCCCTATAAAAATAGGTAAACAGGGCCTGGAGAGATAGCACAGCGGCATTTGCCTTGTAAGCAGCCGATCCAGGACCAAAGGTGGTTCATTCGAATCCCGGTGTCCCATATGGTCTCCCGTGCCTGCCAGGAGCTATTTTGATAGCCAGGAGTAACCCCTGAGCATCGCCAGGTGTGACCCAAAAACAAACAAACAAAAAAAGGTAAACAAAACAAAGACCGATTCCACACAAAGAAGTTTTTGTCATGATTGTTCCCTGGGACAAGAAGGTCCTAAAATAATTCTAAGAGACTAAATAAATGATGGGGAGTAGCTCCCTTTTAGAGCATCACCTCTGCAGATGAAAAAACTCTGGCGCAAAGGGTAGGAGGTTCCAGCCACAAGAATTAATAAGCACCCCCTACTGGCCCAGACTTCAAAGATCTGGCTGGTCCCTGTCATCCCCAAATGCCTGACCCAAGTGTGGGCAAACTGAGGCTCTAAATGTTTAATTATTAAATTATTAAAAATGACTACTGCTGTGATTTCTACTACTGCTGTAAAGTACTATATAAATGGAAACCAAGCTCCTAACAATAGAGCTTTGCGGAAAGAACTTTATTTTGACATCATTCTCCTTACTTCCTCCTCCACCTTTATTTAACCATAGACAGTTTCCGGTTCTCTTTACATGTTTAAATTCTCCTTGTTATTCAGGTGACTTTTTCTGTCTTCGTGGACACCAATAATAATATAGTTTCAGAATAACGTCTTAAACCACATTTTATTTTATTGTATAGATTTTTGTTTGCTTGTAGGCTACACCCAGCGGTATTCAGTGCTTGTTTATGGTTCTGCGCTCAGAAAGCACTCCTGGAGGGACTCGGGGGACCGATGTGATGCTGGGAATCGAGTCAGGGTCCCAGGATATCCAGGATCACATAGCCAGGATTGAGTTATGTGCAAGGCAAATACGTTATCTGCTGTACTATCTTACTATCACTCCTGACTCCAGATTTGTTTTGTTTGTGCGTCTTTCATTTTTTTTTAAAGTTATAAATGTAGCTTCCCCTGTGGGAGAGACTGGCTGTTTGTGTAGTACAAAATGTTTTTCCTGGAAAGCATTGGAGAGGCAACCCGTTATCATAGATTAGAGGCACCTCCAGGGCCCAACGGAAGTGAATTTCCTCAACGCGGTCTTTTGCAATCAAACACTCGGATTCCTCACCTTCTAACTCAAACACCAAGAAAATGATTCATGGGAGGTGAATTGGATTCTGTTGCAATGAAAGGAAACATCAAGGAAACAAACTTCCTTGACCACCAACTTTCTCAGACTCTCAGAGCCCAAGATTTAAGTATACTTTCCTTCCACCTCCTAAAAAATTAAGTAAAATAAAACTATATATTTAGACAATGAGAATGTATTCACAAGGAAAATGACGCCTGTACCTGAGGACTATGACTAAACTTTCCTTTTCTCTTTCTTCTTTTCTTTCTTTCTTCCTTTCTTTCTTTCTTCCTTTCTCTTTCTTTCTTTCTTTCTTTCTTTCTTTCTTTCTTTCTTTCTTTCTTTCTTTCTTTCTTTCTTTCTCTCTCTTTCTTTCTTTCTTTCTTTCTTTTCTTCCTTTCTCTTTCTTTCTTTCTTTCTTTCTTTCTTTCTTTCTTTCTTTCTTTCTTTCTTTCTTTCTTTCTCTCTTTCTCTCTTTCTTTCTTTTCTTCCTTTTTCTTTCTTTCTTTCTTTCTTTCTTTCTTTCTTTCTTTCTTTCTTTCTTTCTTTCTTTCTTTCTTTCTTTCTTTCTTTCTTTCTTTCTTTCTTTCTTTCTTTCTTTCTTTCTTTCTTCTCTCTTTCTTTCTCTCTTTCTCTCTTTCCCTCCCTCCTTCCCTCTCTCTCCCCTTTCTTTCTCCCTTCTGCACTCAAATCATTCCTGAGAAAATGAGAGGAATATATGTGGTGCCGGGGATCAAACACTGGCTGGTTGCTTGCAACACAATACCACCCACTATTGCCCCAGCCCTCCCAGCACTTTTTCTGTTCCCCAAACTTTTGGGTCGCGCAGACCAAAATGGCCATTGAATTACTAAGGGGCTAACACCAAGGAGCAGTGAGGGATTTAGGGTGCCCAGACAGCCGCAACTCCAGCAGGATGACCCTTCCAGAAGAGGGATGGGATGTCCCGGGAGGCGCGTCCAACGCGCGGCATTGCGTGTGCGGGCCGCGGTGGAAGCTGAACTTACCGCGAGTAGCTGAGAGCAGAGCGAGTCCAGCCAGCAGGGAGTCCGCCGGGAGGTGCTATGAGCCGGTTCCAGTGGGAAAGCACCGCCGCACCCCTTCCTTCGCCCGGGGCCCGCCCCCCAACTCCACCTGCTAGACCTGGACTTCCGAGAAGCCACACCCCTCGCCAGAGTCTCCCTCTGAGCGCTCAGGCCTATAATCCTTTTACTGAAAGCTAACCGTCCCTACACCCCGGTATTCATCTTCCTGCAGTCTTCCTAGGGAATGCCACTCCCAATTGAGACATTCCCCAGACCCCAAAGAGCTCACCTCCAGGTATGCATGTGACACTAGCATTCATCCAGCACTTTCTTTCTGCCCAACCACTATTCCTTACCATGGACCCGAATTTAAATCTTACAGTCTTGCATGGGATATGGTACTAAGACCCCACTTTGGTCAATAAGGGCACTAAGAAGCTGAGAGTTTATTTAGGTCCTTTGAGCAGTCACATGGAAAATAAACGGTAGAGCTAGGGGTTTGAACTCAGCTAATTTCGTTTTCCTTTCCTAAATTGTTTGGCTCTTAATGTAAGGATTAGGACCCCAGAGATGAAAAACAGAAAGGGTATCCTAGAATAACCCAACAAATGAAGGAAGTGGAAGACCAAAGCTCTCCTTATATGGAGGGATTTATGAGCACTCGGGCTAAAGGATGTTACTACAGATGAGAATAAAAACTGGGGCAGAGAAATAGTACAGGGGTTAAAGCACTTGTCAAGCATGGGTCAACACTGGAAAGATCACTGGCACCCTGCCCTCCAGTACTTCCAGGAGTGATCCCTGGGCACAGAGCTAGGAAAAGCACCTAACACCTCGGGCTGTGCCTGTAATGAAGAACAAGAACAAGGGGTAGGAGAAGCTCCTATAGGCTGAATCAGGCAATTCAGCAAGTACTTGATTTCTTTATCTGTCTTCAAGGTAACTAGAAGAGAGGCTACATTTCTTTTTTTCTTTCTTTCTTTCTTTCTTTCTTTCTTTCTTTCTTTCTTTCTTTCTTTCTTTCTTTCTTTCTTTCTTTCTTTCTTTCTTTCTTTCTTTCTTTCTTTCTTTCTTTTGTTCTTTTTTTCTTTCTTTTTTCTTCTTTCTTTCTTTCTTTCTTTTTTCTTTCTTTCTTTCTTTCTTTCTTTTTTCTTTCTTTCTTTCTTTCTTTCTTTCTTTCTTTCTTTCTTCTTCCTTCCTTCCTTCCTTCCTTCCTTCCTTCCTTCCTTCCTTCCTTTCTTTCTTTCTTTCTTTCTTTCTTTCTTTCTTTCTTTCTTTCTTTCTTTCTTTCTTTCTTTCTTTCTTTCTTTCTTTCTTTTTTTACTATTGGCTAATAGGGTTCTGTTTGAGTTATACATGGCAATGCTCAGGATTTATTCCTGTCAGTATTCCAGGATCATATATTGTACTGGGGTAGTTTCTTGGTCAAGTCCACATGCTTTGCATGCTCAAGGACCAGAGGTGATCCTGGGTCTCACTAGCTGACCCCAGAACTGCTGGGTATATATGTAGGGATATCTATCTATAGCCAGTGGTCCTCAAACTTTTAAAACAAGGGGCCAGTACATTGTACCTCCAAATTTTGGAAGGCAAACTATAGTAAAAACAAAAATTATGAATAAATTCCTATGCACACTGCATATATCTTATTTTGAAGTGAAGAAACAAAATGAGAACAACTACAGTATGTGGCCTGTGGGCTGTAGTTTGATGACCACTGATACCCCAAGAAGTTCTGGGTGAGCATCTCAGCATCAATAGACCCTAGCATGGAACCTGCCGGCTGGTCCTGCTGTTAGAATGGATCCTGGTGCCCCTGAGCAAACTGTTTGGGATTGTCTACCTCAATCAGAAGAGAGAAGAGAAAATTAAATTCCCTTAGAGAAGCTACAGGATCTGTGCCCTTAAAATTCCAAAGAGAGAGCTATTTAGAAGTGGAATTGGAGAAATTGTAGGAGTTATGGACAGCTCTGCCCCTTGCCCTGTGCTTTCAATTTGGGCTTTTCTCCAGATACTGCTGGAGACAAAGAACTCTATTGGCACCCTGAGGGCCAAAGAGGATAGAGACATCCAGGCTATACCAAGGTGGAACAAAGCCCAAAAGTCATTCAAAAAGCCCAAGTTAGAAAACAATCAGGAAGACAGCTAAGAAAGAGGTTGGGGAATATAGACCCCCAGAATAGGTAGGAAGAGCCACGTTCAAATCTATGCAGCTGCATCTATTGATTGTCATAGATGGGGTGGCTTATAAACCCCATAAATGTGCTTTTCCTTTATTGGGAGCCAAGAAATTCACAACCAGGGCCTGTGGTGTCACTGTCCAATGAGAACCCACTTCCTGGCTCAGAGAAGCTCAACTTCTTAATGTGTTCTCAATGACAGATTGGTAAGGTAGTGTTCTGAGCTCTTCTTTTGGTAGATTTGTGGGCAGGGCACACTCAGTAGAGCTCAGGGTATAAACCTGGCTTGGTGATCAGGGCTGTGTGGTTCTGAGAATTGAGCCAGAGTATCCTGCAGACCCTTTGAGCTATTCCATTCCATCCATCCCATATTCAGCTGTCACTGCTCCAGGGCTTAAAATTTTGATTGACAAATTGTGGGGTACATGCATGCTCAGACAAGCAGCTTACAGTAATTTCTAGTCTTTCCTGAAAAGCATTGTGGTTAGAGTTGTTTAATGCTTAAAACATTTTATTTTTATTTTCTTCCCTTCCCTTCCCTCTGTTAATAGTCTCAATATTCTTGTGATGACGAGAAATCATTGCTTGGCTGTGGAACTCACTAGGGTTCACACACAGACTTTGAGATCATTGAGGTTTAAGTGTTCCTATGGACCTGTGCTGACTGAGGGGTGTCACAAAACCTTGCAGCACTAAGATTCACAAGTTGCCAAGCACAGAGAACAGAGCCACCACAATTTCTCTTGACACTGCAAGGAATCAAACCTGTACCCTCATACTTACAAGGCAAGTGCTTTAGCTCCCGAGCAATCTCTCAGTCCTGTCTCAATTTTTATTTGTTTTTGTTTTTTAATCTACATTTGGAGTTTCTCAGGACTTGTTCCTTGCTCTGAATGTAGGGATTACTCCTGGGTCAGTTGTATATAAGGCCAGTGCCTTACCTGCTATTCTCTCTCTCTCTCTCTCTCTCTCTCTCTCTCTCTCTCTCTCTCTCTCTCTCTCTACCTGAGTGAACATTAAAAGCTACCAACAAAAATAAAAAAAATTAAAATATTAACTATCTGTATATTTGCCATTCCACTTTATCAAATGCAACATATTTGGTAGTATTTATTAGAATGTTCTGAAGATGTTTAAAGACTCAGTGATACAGGGGCCAGAGTGATAGTACAGCAGGTAGGATATTTGCCTTATATGTGGCCAACCCAGTTTGATCTTTGGCATCTCATACGGTCCCCTGAGCCTTGCCAGGAAAGATTCCTACATTAAGGTAGGCTTAACTCAATCAAGAGTAAGCCCTGAGCACTACTGGGTATGGCCCACCCTACCCCCCAAAAAAACAACAACTAGATAAATCTTTTATTTTGTCCTTTCTGATTTATTCCCTACACTCTCACACTCCAGAGATAGTCCAAAAATAAAGTTAAAGTGAATGTTCCTATGCTTGTTTCAAAGTATCAATATAACCATTAATATAATTCATCACAAGTAGGTCTTTAAAATTTAAGTAAATGGGTATCTTCATATACACTTTCCTCCTTGACCTATATTTTTCCACTTGACATATATTCTTCCTGTTCAACTCTACTTAGTCTAATAGCTACTTCCTTCATTAATTTTTGCTTTTTTTATACTATACCACTTTATGGCTGTATAATACTCAGTTGGCCTTTACATTGGAAGTAAATTATTCCAATATGCATATTTTGTTCTAAATATTTATTTACTCTAAATAATGCTGTAATTAGTCTTATTACATATAACTTCTGTCCACAGTATATTAATTGGCTACCATTTGAAAATAAAATAAGCAAATAAGGAAATAAGAGAAAATGGGCAGAGGAACTTTGACAGTGGTAGTCACTACAAGAATGCACAAATAGATTTACAGATGTTATTGCTTCAATAATTTGTTGTATTTATTTATTTATTTATTTGCTTTTGTGCTATGCCTGGTGATACTCAGGGGCTGTTCCCAGGTTAGTGCCGAGAGAGGCAGTTTCACCTGGTGTTGTTCACTGGTCCTGTGGTAGTGGTTTGTGAACATCAGGCTGCAACTTGCTCTAATCCTGGAACCATCTTGACTCAAACATTTGTTTTGAAATAGCCTCTAAGGAAGCAAGTTTTACTATCCTTTAATAGTGTCTTTGCTATAATAGTTTGAGCTGCCCATTTTTACATTTATATTGGGAATAATCATTTACAAGGGTGTCTTCTCCTTATCAAAAACGGGAAGATAACCATGTTTCTAGAAACCGTTATCAAGGGAGAAGACGCTGATTTAAGTCTGCACTGCAGCTTCCTTCCTGTCTATTGTGTCTTCTTCAGTAAACTCCCCACAAACCCCACAATAGAATCTTTTATCTCTATCTCAAGACATTGTTTAAGGGGTGGTTTGGGCCATTTTGCATAACTGCTCAGTTTTCTTAGGTCTCTCCCACACAAATAGAAGGCATACATGTCCTTAAACTTTCGTTTTTATTACAAGGAGTGTATCAGCCAAGAACCTAGAAGGGTAGGTTCCTTGCCTTCTATAAGTGGGGAAAAAAGTAAGAGAAAGAAAGAAAAATGTGTATAACTTATTTCTACCATAAAGCTACATATCAAAATACTCTTCAAACTCAGAGACAGAAAATAAGTCTTTTAGTCTCTTATGTCTGCAGGACTGCTGAGGTGCAACTGCTTCAAGGATATCCCAGGGATCAAGCAAGAGCCATTTGGAAGAAGCCCTTCTCTTGCTGATGTCAGAATGTAAGCACATACTTAGCTGCACAAGGACTCCTCAATAGTTCTTTCTTTCACCAAGATTATGACGCCTGGAAAGGCACAGGAACAACTGAACAGAAAAGGAAAGCTTTATTGTCAATGTAAACAATTAAAGTTGAGACAGACATCTGCCATCATTGCTGGAGAACACAGTCTGGCTTATGTTCATCAAAGACTAAGCAATGCAATTGCTTATACATATTCTAGTAGTTTTCCAATAAAATCATACATGTTCATAAGGTTGAAAGTGAATAGTAACATAAAATAAACATCAGTCACATGTATAAAATATAGTAAAGGCTACAGGAGCTGTGATTTTAGTATGTTATGAAGAGCAAGGAGGAGAGGCCAGGAAGAGCTACACTACATGTATCCACAGCCCATGTTGTCCACCAGTGAGTGGCCTGAGGTTCTTATCAGCACAAAGGTGTTGCCAAGGTTTATTTCTGGCCCTTAAAGAGCCAAAGAAATGCAACAGGCAGCTTCTCCCAGAGAGAGATTAACACAACCTTCAAACCACAGGCCTCAGTCATGTTTAAGCTTTTCATAACTCCAGAGTATCCTTTTGCATTTATTTGAAAGGAACAGAGATAAAAGGAGCAAAATTAGGAAAGAAAACTACCTCATTTTCTTTATTTAATTTTTTATTGTATTATTATTATTATTATTATTATTATTTTTTTTTTTTTTAGTTTTTGAGCCACACCCGGTGGTGCTCAGGGGTTACTCCTGGCTGTCTGCTCAGAAACAGGTCCTGGCAGGCTCGGGAGACCAAATGGGACACCGGGATTCGAACCAACCACCTTTGGTCCTGGATCGGCTGCTTGCAAGGCAAACGCCGCTGTGCTATCTCTCCGGGCCCTTTTTATTGTATTATTATTTTATTGTAAGCACCATTATTTATAGTAGTGTTAATGGAATCTCCTTTAAATCAAACAACAGATCCATCTTACTGGCACTGCCATGTTGAAACTTATGGACCAGTTTGCCAAACTGAGCAATTTGACCATTATATAGAAACAGGAAAACTTTAGTTTGTCCTGTGCTGCCATTAGTTTTTTGTTTGTTTGTTTGGTTTGAGGCCTGGTGGTGCTCAGGGGTTACTCCTGGCTTTGCACTCAGAAATTATTCCTGACAGGCTTAGGAGACCATATGGGGTGCCAGGGGTCAAACCCAATTCAAACAAGCATAAGGCAAATGTCTACCCCCTGTTTGCTTTTTAAATTACAACATTAATATTTTTTTTAGACTCGCTATGTTCTACAAAACTTTTAGTAATAGAGATTTGGGGCATACAGTATTTCATTTCCAAACCCCTCAAAAGTATCAGCATCCCTCTACCTCCATGTGTGTATCTCCCTCCCTCCCACACTCTTACTCCAACCCCTTGGCAAACTCATTTCTATAGGTCAATTCCCAGCATCAATTGTCATCAGTTATTATGCTATACCTTTTTCCAAGTTTCTTCATATCCCACATATGAGAGAGAAAGAGTCCCTGTTAGGATTGGGCTCAGCTCCAGCATACTGCAGCAGGTTAGCCTAGTGAGTTAGTAAGTGGGGATGAGGGAGTGGAGGGCAGAAAGTGGAGCAGGAAAACAGAACAAAGGCATTTGGTTTCTAATGTAAATCCCCACGTCAAAGCCTAAACTCTTTCCCAGAATCAGAAAGCTACATACACCCACCTACAAAATTGCCACCTTCAGAGCCTGCCTTGCTGACCTCCTCCTGGTTTGGTTTTTCCCATTTGATTGAATGCTTTTATTCTGAAAGAAAATTGAGCAGGGGCCGGAGAGATAGCATGGAGGTAAGGCGTTTGCCTTTCATGCAGAAGGTCATCGGTTTGAATCCTGGCGTCCCATATGGTCCCCCGTGCCTGCCAGGAGCAATTTCTGAGCGTGGAGCCAGGAGTAACCCCTGAGCACTGCCGGGTGTGACCCAAAAACCACAAAAAAAAAAAAAAAAAAAAAGAAAATTGAGCAGCTTTGTGAACTCCAATTTACCCTGTAATTCTCTCTGTGTCTTCCCCAATAATATGTCTACTAATTGTTACAGTAAACTATGACTTTTACACTTCTGTTTGTGAGATTCTTTTAGTTTGGGGTTTTTTTTTTTTTTTTTTTTTTTGGGTGGGGGGTATATGTCACTGGATGTTTAAGTTCCCCTACCCAGTGGTTCTCAGGGACCACACATTGCTGGGATTTGCATCTTAGCCTCCCATATGCAAAGCATGTATTTATTGGCTAGGAAGAGGGTTCCTAAAGCTGAACCACACACTTTGTCTGCTGAGTCTTAACACTGTATGGTCTACTGAGTACCTCTAGGAAGCAAATCCCTGAGCAGATGACAGGAAGTACTGACACTGGAAGGTGCAACTCTACATTAAAAACAAAGCAAAAACAAAAGAACCTATGCACCCAATCTTTTGAGCTATGTCCCTAGCCATGTCTGAAGACTCCTGTCAGCCAATAATAGAAAGCCAAATGAGAGAGCATAAAAACCGGCTAAGCTTTGCAAGAGCTGGCTCCCTGTGTGTGACACCAGGCGGGGAAAATCCGCGAAAGTACACCGGCCCAGTGGGGCTCAACTGTGAAAGACTGTGAGTGTGACCTGTCTATGTCTGTCTACTGTCCTCTTGCGTGAAACTCTTGCGAGTGGGGCAAAAAGAGCCTCCAGAAACCTCGCTCGCCCAGACGCCATTTTCAGGGAGGGACTTCAGAGCATAAAAACCGGCTAAGCTTTGCAAGAGCTGGCTCCCTGTGTGTGACACCAGGCGGGGAAAATCCGCGAAAGTACACCGGCCCAGTGGGGCTCAGCTGTGAAAGACTGTGAGTGTGACCTGTCTATGTCTGTCTACTGTCCTCTTGCGTGAAACTCTTGCGAGTGGGGCAAAAAGAGGCTCAGAGGAGCACGGCTGCTCCGCTTCGCTACGCAGCCATGCACTCTTTCTAAGGAAAGAACTCCATTGCAACAAGAAGGAAAAATCACACTAAGAACGGCGCTATATCACAGAAGCAAACATTTCTCTCTGGACTGTCTTCTCTGTTGCATACTCGGGCCTAAGATTTGACCCAGTGTGAGGCTTCATCCACGGAGGACTCCCCTCCCTTAGAGGCAAGTCAGCCCATCCAGAAAGGGAGGAGCCAGAGGAGTGTGCTGCCTACATCATATAGACAATGAATACCACCACAACACGTAGAAAAACCCACAATACAAGTGTGACAATGGGGAAACAACGCAGGCCAGCATCAGACATAGAGAATGAAGATGACAATTCTGAGGACCAGATAATGACTGAACAACTAATCAACCTCTCAGATAAGGACTTTAGACTAGCAATATGGAAGGTGCTCAACAGACTCCAAGAAACCATGGATCGAGTTGAACAGAACACTAATAAGAACCAAGAAAATATGAAGGCAGAAATGACAAAACTCCAAACTGAAATAACATGTCAACTAACAGGACTGAAAAAGTCAGTAAACGAAGTGAATGACAAAATGGATAAGCTCTGGGACAGGGTATCAGAAGCTGAGAATAGACTTGGTGCTGTGGAAGATGAGATACATAACAATTCCATACAGCAGGAGAGATTGGACAAAAAACTTAAAGCAAATGAGCAGACAATGGAAAAATTAGTCAAAGAATGGGAACAGACGAAAATAGAAGTCTATGATAAGATCAACAGAAACAACTTAAGAATCATTGGAGTCCCAGAGACCCAGGAAGAAAATTTCCAGGAAGAATCAATGGTCAAGAACATCATTAAAGAGAAACTTCCAGAGCTAAAGAATATATGTGATCAAATCCTGCATGCCCGAAGAGTACCAACCAAAAGAGACCCCAGAAAAACCACCCCAAGACACATCCTAGTCACAATGACAAATCCCACAGATAGAGACAGAATTCTGAAAACAGCAAGATCAAAAGGGGAAATCATGTTCAAGCAAGCTTCCCTGAGATTTACAGCAGACCTGTCACCAGAAACGCTCAATGCCAGAAAGCAGTGGTGGGATATTGTGACAAGACTGAATGAAATGAATGCTTCACCCAGAATACTATACCCAGCAAAACTCACTTTCCGGTTTGAAGGAAGAATACATGGTTTCACAGACAAAAAACAGCTCAGAAACTTCACAGACACAAAACCAGTCTTAAGAGAAAAACTGAAAGACCTAATCTAAGACAAGACTACCCAAAAGACACACCAAATTTTGAAATAAAGATGGCGTTAAATTCCAGGACAATTCTTTCTCTCAACGTCAATGGACTAAATGCACCAGTTAAGAGACACAGAGTGGCTAAATGGATCAAAAAACTCAATCCAACCTTCTGCTGCCTACAAGAAACACACCTGAATAGTCAGAACAAACATAGACTCAAAATAAAAGGCTGGAGAAAAGTTATCCAAGCAAACAACACCCATAAAAAAGCTGGAGTGGCCATACTAATATCAGATAATGCAAACTTTATACTCAGGAAGGTTGTAAGGGACAAAGACGGACATTTTATATTAATCAAGGGGTACGTAGAGCAGGAAGAATTCACTCTCCTAAACATATATGCACCGAATGAGGGGCCAGCAAAATATTTAATACAACTGTTGACAAATCTGAAAAATAATATCAACAACAACACAATAATTGTGGGGGACCTTAACACGGCTTTGTCAACACTGGACAGGTCAACCAGACTGAAACCCAACAAGAATATACTAGACCTGAGGAGAGAAATGGAAGAAAGAGGCCTAGTGGATATATATAGGACACTCCATCCCCAGAAACCTGGATACACATTCTTCTCCAATGTACATGGGACATTCTCCAGGATAGACTACATGCTGGCACATAAAACATACCTCCATAAGATCAAGAGGATAGAAATTTTGCAGACTACCTTCGCTGACCACAAGGCTCTGAAATTATTTGTGAACTCCAAAGGGACTCAGAAGAAACACTTTAACACCTGGAAGTTAAACAGCCTCATGCTCAATAACCAGTGGGTCCGAGATGAAATCAAGGAGGAAATAAAAAGGTTCCTGGAAACAAATGACAATAAAGACACAAACTCTCAGAACTTATGGGACACAGCAAAAGCAGTACTGAGAGGAAAATTTATAGCTTTGCAAGCACACATCAGGAAGGAAGAAGGAGCTTACCTGAGTAGCTTAATGACACAGCTAATAGAACTAGAAAATGCTCAACAAAAGGACCCAAGAATAGGAAGACAGAAGGAAATAACAAAGCTGAGAGCAGAAATCAACGAAGTGGAAACTCAAAAAACAATCCGAAAGATCAACGAAAGCAGAAGTTGGTTCTTTGAAAAAATAAACAAGATTGATAGACCACTGGCAAACCTAACAAAGAAAGAGAGAGAGAGAAACTTGATAACTCGTATCAGGAATGAAAAAGGAGAGATCACTACTGATATGACAGAGATTCAAAGGGTAATCAGAAACTACTTTGAAAAACTCTACGCCACTAAAAATGAGAACCTGGAAGAAATGGATAAATTCTTGGACTCTTATAATCTTCCACGGTTGAAGGAAGAGGATGTAGCATATCTAAACATCCCCATCACCATTGATGAAATTAAAACAGTAATCAAATGTCTGCCGAAAAACAAAAGCCCAGGTCCAGGTGGATTCACTAATGAATTCTATCAAACTTTCCAAGAGGAACTACTGCCAATCTTGGCAAGACTCTTTCATGAAATTGAACAAACAGAAACACTTCCAAATAGCTTTTATGAAGCCAACATCACCTTGATACCTAAACCAGACAGAGACGCTACCAAAAAAGAAAATTACAGACCAATATCACTGATGAATGCAGATGCAAAGATCCTCAACAAAATCCTGGCAAATAGGATTCAATGCCTCGTTAAGAAGATCATCCACTACGATCAAGTAGGTTTCATCCCAGGAATGCAAGGCTGGTTTAACATCCGTAAATCTATCAACATAATACACAACATCAATAACAAGAAAAATAAAAACCACATGATCATATCAATAGATGCAGAGAAAGCATTTAATAAGGTCCAACACCCATTCTTGATCAAAACTCTCAGCAAGATGGGAATGGAGGGAACCTTTCTCAATATAGTGAAGGCCATCTACCACAAGCCAGTGGCAAATATTATCCTCAATGGAGAAAAACTGAAAGCCTTCCCTCTAAATTCTGGCACAAGACAAGGCTGTCCTCTCTCACCACTCCTATTCAACATAGCACTGGAAGTACTTGCTATAGCGATTAGGCAAGAAAAGGATATCAAGGGAATCCAGATAGGAAAGGAAGAAGTCAAGCTCTCACTGTTTGCAGATGACATGATACTCTACTTAGAAAACCCTAAAGACTCTATCAAAAAGCTTCTAGAAACAATAGACTCATATAGCAAGGTGGCAGGCTACAAAATTAACACACAAAAATCAATGGCCTTTCTATATACCAATAGTAATAAGGATGAAATGGACATTAAGAAAACAACCCCATTCACAATAGTGCCACACAAACTCAAATATCTTGGAATCAACTTGACTAAATATGTGAAGGACCTATACAAAGAAAACTATAAAACTCTGCTCCAAGAAATAAGAGAGGACACACGGAAATGGAAACGCATACCCTGCTCATGGATTGGCAGGATTAACATCATCAAAATGTCAATACTCCCCAAGGCATTATACAGATTTAATGCCATCCCTCTAAAGATACCCATGACATTCTTCAAAGAAGTGGATCAGACACTTTTGAAATTCATTTGGAACAATAAACACCCTCGAATAGCTAAAGCAATCATTGGGAAAAAGATTATGGGAGGAATTACTTTTCCCAACTTTAAACTGTACTACAAAGCAACAGTTATCAAAACAGCATGGTATTGGAATAAGGATAGGTCCTCAGATCAGTGGAATAGGCTTGAATACTCAGAAAATGTTCCCCAGAGATACAACCATCTAATTTTTGATAAAGGAGCAGGAAATCCTAAATGGAGCAGGGAAAGCCTCTTCAACAAGTGGTGTTGGCACAATTGGATAGCCACTTGCAAAAAATTAAACTTAGAACCCCAGCTAACATCATGTACAAAGGTAAAATCCAAATGGATTAAAGACCTCGATATCAGCCCCAAAACCATAAGATATATAGAACAGCACATAGGCAAAACACTCCAGGACATTACAGGCATCTTCAAGGAGGAAACTGCACTCTCCAAGCAAGTGAAAGCAGAGATTAACAGATGGGAATATATTAAGCTGAAAAGCTTCTGCACCTCAAAGGAAATAGTGCCCAGGATACAAGAGCCACCCACTGAGTGGGAGAAACTATTCACCCAATACCCATCAGATAAGGGGGGGGCTAATCTCCAAAATATACAAGGCACTGACAGAACTTCACAAGAAAAAAACATCTAACCCCATCAAAAAATGGGGAGAAGAAATGAACAGACACTTTGACAAAGAAGAAATACACATGGCCAAAAGACACATGAAAAAATGTTCCACATCACTAATCATCAGGGAGATGCAAATCAAAACAACGATGAGATACCACCTCACACCCCAGAGAATGGCACACATCACAAAGAATGAGAATAAACAGTGTTGGCGGGGATGTGGAGAGAAAGGAACTCTTATCCACTGCTGGTGGGAATGCTGTCTAGTTCAACCTTTATGGAAAGCGATATGGAGATTCCTCCAAAAACTGGAAATCGAGCTCCCATACGATCCAGCTATACCACTCCTAGGAATATACCCTAGGAACACAAAAATACAATACAAAAACCCCTTCCTTACACCTATATTCATTGCAGCTCTATTTACCATAGCAAGACTCTGGAAACAACCAAGATGCCCTTCAACAGACGAATGGCTAAAGAAACTGTGGTACATATACACAATGGAATATTATGCAGCTGTCAGGAGAGATGAAGTCATGAAATTTTCCTATACATGGATGTACATGGAATCTATTATGCTGAGTGAAATAAGTCAGAGAGAGAGAGAAAAACGCAGAATGGTCTCACTCATCTATGGGTTTTAAGAAAAATGAAAGACACCCTGGTAATAATAATTTTCAGACACAAAAGAGAAAAGAGCTGGAAGTTCCAGCTCACCTCAGGAAACTCACCACAAAGAGTGATGAGTTTAGTTAGAGAAATAACTACATTTTGAACTGTCCTAATATTGAGAATGTATGAGGGAAATGTAGAGCCTGTTTAGGGTACAGGCGGGGGTTGGGTGGGTTGGAGGGAGATTTGGGACTTGGGTGATGGGAATGTTGCACTGGTGATGATGTGGTGTTCCTTTTATGACTGAAACCCAAACACAATCATGTATGTAATCAAGGTGTTTAAATAAAAAAATAAATAAATAAAAATTAGGAAAAAAAAAGGCTGGGACCCTATCAAGAAGCTATAAATATAAATAAATTTAAAAAAAAATAAAATAAAAAATAAAAATGAAAAAAAAAAAAAGAAAGCCAAATGAACTCAAGAATCAGTTCCCCAAACTTCAAGTCAAGCAACACATGTGTATGTGTGTTTCTTGCTTGAATCTTTAAAATATTCCCTATGTTCTTAATCTAGTGTTTTTCACCCAGGGTCTTCCCCTGTGGTTGTGGACTCAAATCATAATCTTTATTCTTGAATAAATGCTCTCTATATTACAGTATGGCCATTTATCAGCCAATGTATCTTATTGGCTAAAGCAAAAATAGGCATTCACATCAGAAATTCATGATGTTTTATGTTTGATTCCAATGGAAGCAGAAATATGCTCTTTCTCTTGAGAGTAGAGATAAAAGAGTCTGAACACTTACCAAATCTATCTTAGTATACAGGTAGTAACTTCACTGCAGAGTGATTTGGATCTAGTAACATGGTCAAGTTTTGTCAAATGGAAAAAGGGCAGCTACTTAGTCTCTTTATCTAATATCCAGGTTTGGGGACAGGAAGAAATATTCAAGGTCTCAAGGTCGCAGGAGATAGTGAGGCATAAAATAGGAATTTCCTAGGGGAAAGAACTCAATAAACAATCAAAGAGTGTCTGGGTATTTGAAACTACAAAATAATCAGTATGTTGGTCTACTTTCTAAAATCATTTACTATATATAGCTCAGTTACTGTTCAAAATGCTTTCCTTTGCACACATTCAATGATTATTTATTGATTATTATCTATTTTCACCATAGTTATATGAGATAGGTTCTATCCTTTGTATTTTAAAAAAAAATATAGGAGCTATTCCCAACAGAACTCAACCTAGCTGTGCTTGTGCTCTGACTGCTTTATTGGGTGGCTATAAGAACTTCACCTACTGGTACTGGGACAGTGCACACTGAGTTGGGGATAGAACTCAAGACCTTGTACAAACCTAAACTTTCTCCCTGACTCCACATGTATGGGAGGGAGGATAATACACTCAGCAGTGCTCTGAGAACTGTGATGCTGGGATGGAATCCAGGGCTCCTGCATGCAAAGCAAGAAAATCGTCTTTGAGCTATCTCCCTGCTCCTTCATGTATTATTAAGAATTGGCTAGGCTATAAGAAGTGCAAGAAACTGGACCAAGGTCATCACATAGCAGATAAATTGTTCTTTGGGGATTCAAACACAGATTACTTAGCTTTTAAACTTACCTTTATTACTACAACATACTGCCTATAAATCTATACAACACACTGTCTATAAATCTACCAAGAGACAGGTCAGGAATGAGAGAGAGAGAAAAAGTCAATAACCTAGGTGAAATTACTCTCTTTGGTGTGTGTGTGTGTGTGTGTGTGTGTGTGTGTGTGTGTGTGTGTGTGTGTGTGTGTGTGTTTCCAATGCTGGGAATGACACCAAAATTTCATGTATACAAAGCAACTGCTCTTCCACTGAGTTAGAAACCTAGTTTAAAACAAGAAATTAGAACTGAAGACACAGGTGATCTTTAGAAACTTCAAAGGCAAGGAAATGAGCCAAAGAATTATGGGTTTTATGACCAGAAAGCTGACCACAAGTCACACTAGTAGGTCCAGAAGGTAGGACTTGTGGTAGAGATAAGAGACTGATAAGCCTGAGCTTCCCCTGATATTTTCAACTCCTTTAGCTAATGTATAATATTCAGAACATAACTTTCTACTAATCTTTTACAGGTGTTCAGTCAGAATGTTCTATACCCTGCTTCTCCTGATAACAGCATCTTTGAATTGCAAAATTGTTATAAATAAAAGCTGTCTGGGACATCTTGCCTCGAGGACAGATCTGGCTCTTAATTTTAAGAGTAATCCCTTTATCTTGGTTTTTGGTGAATTGTTAAGGATCCAGAAGATCATTTAAATTGTTCCTCCTTTCGACCCCTGGAAATGTCTTTTGGGGAGTATTAAAATCAAGATATGATGTAAGAAAAATATTGCTCCTTCACCAGTCCTTTGGTAAGACTCAATGCTCCAAGGCTGGGCTCCCTGTGGAATGCAGGAGTTGAGGTCTGATCTGATGAGAGAGTGAATAATCTCAGCACCTGCCCAGAGAAAGCTGAACAACCTCAAGAAAGGAAAATGTTCGGTAGGTTCAAAAGTCCAGTCTATTATTCAAGCAATAGACTCTAATCTACAAGGAAAGTTCCAAACAGTGGCATTTGGGAAAAATGTCTTATAAAACTAACTTTGCAAAAACAAGTGGCATGCATTGCATTCTGGAGTTACCCACATCACAACTTGGAATGTGTTTATGCCTTTCTTTTACTTTATGAGGTTCCCTATATTCTCCCATCTTACATTTAATTCCAAGACTTTACTTTCTCTTTCTTTTCATTTTATTTTTTTTTTTTTTGGTTTTTCGGGCCACACCCATTTGATGCTCAGGGGTTACTCCTAGCTAAGCACTCAGAAATTGCCCCTGGCTTGGGGGGATCATATGGGACGCTGGGGATCGAACCGCGGTCCTGATCCTTGGCTAGCACTTGCAAGGCAGACACCTTACCTCTAGCGCCAACTCACCGCCCCTCTTTTCCTTTTTTAAAAAACAAAAACAAAAACTGAACAAGACTTTAATCCATCTACCAACAACCCCAAACTGACCTTTCTGGGTCATCTCTAGAAGAATATGAACCCCACCCAAGGTAATAAGATTATATTGGGAATAGGATCATATAGATAAGGGATATAGGGAGGTTCTAGCTTATTGATGATCAGAGACATCGGAGAAAGAGTTAACTCAGAAATAAAACCAAAGTTGGTGCCTTTCAGGAAGAAGGAACTAGGGGTTGAGTGAGCTTGGAAAAAGGCTCCCTTGACAACCAAGTTTGAATCAGAGTAAATCTTGACAGCCAGGGTTTGAATTAGACTATCCCTTGACGACCAAAGTTTGAATCATAGTATTCCTAGACAACCAAAGTTGTCTAGGAATTAGAAAAATCAGTGATTAATTAAGACATTGACACAATGAAATAATTATACTGTTAATGTTCTGTTAATGCTTGTAATTTCTAATAAACTGCTGGAAGATTTGACTTAGGGTCCTTACCAAGACTCCCCTAGTGGGATGAGGCTCAGACCTTGGTTAAACAAATAAACTTCCTTTTGCACCTTGCATTATCGGAGGTTGATTCTCTCAGTGCTGGGTGTCAACTGAAACCCTGACACTTTGACTCTCCAAATTCCTGATTTGAATTCAAGTTTTTGTTTCCATGGTAAGAGGTGGAGAGGGGACCAATAAGCAAAAGGTACCAATCAAAGGACTAAAATAGAGTTCCTGCAGAAGAGAAACACCATACTCAAAAGGTTTAAGTAGATTTCATGGGGAGCTACTTGCAGAGTGTGAGCAGGGGTAAGGGAAAGAAAGCCGAAGAAATGAGAAGGACAGGGACAGGAATTGGCTGAAATTACAGCCACCACTAAATCCTCTTGGGCAAGAGAGGGGCCATGAAATGCAAACTTGGAAAACTAGCTAGATCACAAAAACAGGGCTTCATCATGACTTTTGGACAGAGATAAATGCAGGCCTCATAAGTCAAGTAAAGGAGGGAACCAGAGTGGAGAGAGATGTCCTCCACCCCTAACTACTTTCCTATAGTGTCTCTAATTGGTCAATCTCAACTAGAAGCCATAGATTAGGGAGCTTGAAGAAGTGTGGAAAGTTGCTCTCTTGGAGTACCAATGGAACAGATAATTAGCTGAAGATAGAGTAAGTCACCTGCGACTTTTGTGAGACACCAGTATAAACCATTTTTCATTGGTGAATCTTGAAGAGCCACTTTTGCTGTTGTTGTTTATTTTTGTTTTGCTTTGTGACTATATCCAGCCGTACTCAGAGTTTACCCTGGCTTTGTACTCTGAAGTCAGTCCTGGCAGGCTCAGGGGACCATATGGGGTACCAGGGATCAAACCCAGGTTGGTCGTACACAAGACAAGTGCCCTATCCACTGTATTATCTTTCTGGCCTTGGAAACACTTTTTTTTAACGAGGAGGAGTAGTTTCAAAACATTCCTGGTGATGCTGAGTGCTTATTCCTCCATCAGTTCAGTCATGAGCAAGACAAAAGCCTTACCTACTGTACTATCTGACCTTGTGGTTGATATGAAACTAGGAAATTCAGTATGAAACTTTTAAAGATTATCTAGATTAGAACAATGATTTTCAGTTATTTTACATGGCTACTACTAGGATTGAATGAGCTAATGAGTGTAAAGGAATCATAGCTCTCAGTTACTTTAAATTTTAACCCAGGCTGCTTGCTACTCTCAATATACCATGCTTAAAAACTTAAGTTCTCCCAGAAGCATGTAAAAGAGATCACTATTACAAACTGTGACATACTGATATTAAGTTGAAATCTAAAATATATTGATGTTTGACTATTTTTTAACCTACAACATCAGCAATTTCAGGAGGTGAAACCAAATATTTTCAATACAAACTCAATTCTCCTAACTCTCCTCTGTTTCTTCAAATCCTTAGAAAAGAAAAGACTCAGTTTCCTAAGTTTGACTACCATGAAATTTCAGGACTCATGAAGCATTCCCATAGTTCATGCTAATTATTCATAGATTGGTTTTTCAACATTTTCTTCACACGTGTGAGAGATATCCAGAGCTTTGAGCCTACTGTAAGGCGAAGAACAATCAGAGGAAACTGAAAGGAAAGGGAGTTGATATTAAGACTCTGCCAGCATCTAAGGAAATTCTTGCTTTGTCCTAGAGTGATTTCCCAGATTTTATAAAATTCATGTGTTCACAAGTCTTGCTGAGTTTGTCAATGCACCACAATATGTAACAACCCCCCACCCACCCATATAGAGCAGTCTCCCAGAAGGTAAGGTACATGAACGCATGGGCTTGCAGAATGTCAAATTGGTCTGGGTTCAGTTCCATTCTGACCCTGCCATTTTATTAATTGGTTTAAGGCCACCTTTGGTAGCTCTCATAGCTCACTCTAAGGGATCACTCCTGGCAGGGACTGGGACTTTTGTTCCTTGTCCCCTAATCAAATATGACTCTGAGGATCAAACCAGGTTGGCAGCATGCAAGGCAAGAGCTCTACCTACTGTATCATGTCTCTAATATGAACTCTCCTTTTACCTTTCACAAGCCAAAAAGTTTTTGTTTGTGACTCCTGGCCACCTCCAGAGTATAATAGACACTGAACACATCTCAATAGATGTACAAAGACAGAGCCATGTTATTCTATCAAGCATCTGAGAAGGTTTGATAGTGATCCAGGATAATCATTTTATCAGATTGCACTTGGCCATTTGAATTATTCCTCCTTGTTCTAGACCCTCAAATGATTGCAGAAGAAACATTATGCTAGCCTGAGGAGATACAAGTTATTTTTCCTGATTCTCTTAGCATTATTAATATGAGTCTCAGACTCACCTCTTTAAGGAGAGAGGTTTTCTGCAAAATATTTCGTCTCAAACTTCAAAATAATCCTGTCATCTTAATGGTAATGTCTGTGTTAAAGAGACGCAAAAATCAAGTACCCAAAGAAGAAAAAAATGACCAACAGATTGTCGTTTATTAATACAAATTTATATAGTGGTATATATACTACTGGAGAAATCAGAGATTAATAGCACACAAACTGAAACAGGAGATACAATAAAACATTTGAGAATCAAAAAATCAGATTAACAGCACCACAAATGTTTTACTCAGTCTAAGCAGGTGTGTAGTATCAAAGAAAAACAAATACCTACAAAACACCAGGACTGAATATTATGAAACTGTGCAAATACACTCTGTTCTTTTCCTCATCCAACCATGGGATGAGCCACCACTAACACCCTCCAAGAAGCTGGAGGCAACTAAATGGCAGTGAGGCAGGAAAAACAAAGGTGCAGATTTTCTTAATCATCACAGGATGTGAGAGAATAGAGCAAGCCATAGGGGCTTTTGTTCCTTGTCCTCTAAAGGTATGGTACAAAAAGTTAGTGGAATACACACACACAAGGCATTAGTGAGCAAGTAAGGGAAATGGAAAGCAGAGTTTTGACTCCAATAGAATCCAAATCAATTACCAAGTTATCTGATCCCAAATATGTAGTACAAAACTTACCAACAAAATAAAAGATTTTGTGTCAAAGGAGTCCATCTCAGCTTTCCATTTCTGCACTTCCTATTCAGTAAGTGTGCATTCAGGAGAGCAGACTCCCCTGAATTTAATAAAATGTCTATAACTAGAGGGAGGGCAGAAAGGAGGTGAGGCAGAAAGACCCATGGTTTTTCTGTCACAAAGATAATTCACCACTTTAAAGTCGTCAGGATACCCATATATTCCACGAAGAAACATAGAGCTCTTTAACCAAGCAATCTTCATTCCTACCTACCATCCTCCTCCTATCCCACTCTGTATTCTTCCCTTACAGGGATCCTATTTATTTATCATGGAGGGTTAACTCAAGAATATTTGAGCAAAAGGGAAGGTGCTGCTTTTTCGTGAAGGTATCCTGGCAGTGATAACAGTTGTGAGGAATTGGTCAAACCAACCATGGTCACCCAATTGTTTGGCTTCCTGTCTATGCAGAATTGGAACTAACCCTCTAGGCTGCTCTGCAGAAGATTTTGGGCTGATGTATTCTGCAGCTATGAGTCAATTCTGGATGTTCATCAGACCAAGACAGAAGTTCCAGCTGAGTTGGCAATGTTGGTCTTAAGTATCACCTAAATGGTTCTGGACTCAGTCATCCTAATTTATCCTTTCATAACACCACACTCATCTATGAATGTGAAGCCCACTTTCCTCTCAATGTTCTGCTCTGAAGACTGGCTCACAGGCTGATCTACTGACAGCACAGCATTCAGACTTTTCTGTCCAGTCTTCCTTCAGACCATGCCGGACTCATGCCTATGTTATTAGTGGGTTTTTGTTCCACTACTTCATAATTCAAATAGAAGAAACCATTTTTGTGCTTTTTTTCCTTTTTTCCTTGACAAAACTCTTTCAGCACCCTTTTTTCCCTAAGTGTATTTCTCTGTCACTGACCCAGACACCATTTAGTTTTTTTTTAACAAAACAGGTATTTCAGGAGTGCTTGTAATGTGCAAGGCACGACAGAAAAATCAAAGGCACAGCTTACACTAGGTCTACTCTCAGGGAGTGCTGAGTCTGGTAGAAAAACTAAATAACCCTTCATGGTTCATTTTTCCTAGCTTTTCATATCAAAATTATTCCCATTTGGAATTTTCTCAAGAGTGTGGGTCATTCTATAGTGTGAACTGTAAAATGTGTGCTCTGTTGTCTGCTCAGTGACTGTTGTGTGTTGGGCATTAGGAAGATGGCATGTTTTTAAACGCTGAACAATGGAATCGTGATTCCCATTCAAAACAATATAAGAAGCATGCTTCGGGTTTTTGCCAATAAGGCAGAAACAAAAAAGAAACACAAAAGCAAGCTGGGCGCACACCACTCACAAAATAGCAAAGCTATTATTTGAACACAAAATCATTTCAAAGCCCCATGTTGACGGCTTTGCAATGTGTGGATATGGTCAAATAAGTACCCGAGCTACCAGAAAATAATCCCTCAAAGGAACGATCCCTGAAATACTGTATCAAGAACTGGATCTCTCTGCTGAGAGTACTAGTACTTTTTTTTTCTGCTGTGAATACTATCAGGGCTTTGTTTGCTGTGAATACAATATTTTTCTTTTTTGCTGTGAAGACTTATTGACATCTATTAATTCAGATTTTGCACCGATCTAGGGTTTCTCCTGATTTGCTTTATTCAAAGATGTCACTTGCTTTTCTGAAGAATCCCTTAGCTGGCAAAACAGCAGGGCTTGGTTCATATTGTTTAGATCTTGGGTGTCAGGTGTGTGTGTGTGTGTGTGTGTGTGTGTGTGTGTGTGTGTGTGTGTGTGCTTTAAGTATCCATAAATGCTAAATACAGAGAAAGGGCAAAGTACAGTGATCCTGTTTTTTTTTTTTTTTCTTAACCACTTTTCAGGATGTCCGAATGCATCCTCAGGATCATTCAGCAAGGATTAGACCCTGAGATAATGCCACGGCCAATGATCGTATGGTATAAACTAGCACAAGGATATCCTCCTAGGCCAGGGAAAGAGTCACTGATGGGTTCTGAGATGCTTGCCAGGTCTTTTATTTCTTTAGGAAATCAAGTTTTCAAGTTCCTCTCTCCTGTCCTTCCCCCTGACCCAACTCATACCACCTCTTCTGTTCTAATTAGTGTGACAGGAGAGGCCTGTTTTTAATATTTTTCTCACTAATTGTGGAGCAATGCTTGAGACTAGAGTAAGTACTTGAAATCCCGGATGAAGGCGTGTGGATAGACAAAGTACAGTTAGTGGTTGAAGAGTGCAGGTTGTTGAGTGGCTACAATGAGCAAAGATAGACTTGTGCTGATTAGCAGGAAAGAAGTGGAATCTGGGTCTTAGCGATTCCAAGGGTGCCATCCAGAGACTGAGTAATAGTAAGCTGGAACTGGAAGAGAAAGACCCTAATGGCTGTCTTTGAGATCTTCCAATGTGTGTCCCCAATCCTCTATGCTTGTGTCCTAATGCTACAGCATTTGCTGTCTGAAGTTGGCCTTGCAGAAGGACCGGTGTGTAGCTTCTAGGACTACTAGAGAAATTATGGGAAATGATGACCACTCTAATGCTCTGGGGGTCTCCGTCCTTCTTCCTTTAATGAGGTAGCTCAGTTGTGAGTCAATGCCTGTGATGTGTGTGCCTTCTGCCAAAGATATAGTTTTCCCTTTTTCCTCTGCAGGATTATAAAAATACCATTATACCCCCTTTTTTTTAATTTTTTTTATAAAAATGGTTTAGAAAAAGAAAATACACGCAGGACTCCTCCATTAAACTTCTGTTCCGTCTTGTAAATTGTTGTGGACTCTGACTTCCAGATTCAATTTTTTAACTTTAGCACCTTTGAACACATATGCACCCTCAGCTTCACTCAGTAGGTTGACATTCCGCACGGTGCAGTACTGTCTGTTCACGTTCTTCTCTACCCTGTCTGGGCTCCTCTTGGGCACATCCACCTTTGTGTTCAGAGGGTACTCCTCCAAAATGTTCTCAGTTGGAGTGTTCTTCCTCTGTTTCTGACATTTCCTGGTGAGAAAGCAGGCCACCAGGCACACAAGAAGGAGCAGCATGATGGCAGCAAGGGCACTGCCAATAGATGCCCCTGTTTGGGACAGAGATGCAGCAATGATGGGTTCTTGCATCTCCAGATTCAGGGACTTCATATTGGTGCCATTCTTGACTTGGTCCCCTTCATTGTCATAGATGAGGGAATCATCAAGGGTCAACTGGCCACTGGGATCCACCAGATCCCTTCGGGAGCGCCTCACAGACGCTGTAAGAGAGCGCTGGACCCGGGGCCCTGAGATGGTATCAGGGCCAATGATGTAGATCACCTGGAGATACCACTGGTGTCCAGCTTCGACCTGCAAGAGGAATAGATGTGTTACAGGTGCTCCTGAACCTTACCATATCCTCTGAAGAAAAGAAACGGTGAGGCAGTCACTATCACAATGTTTGGTAAAGGTTTTCAGGAAAAGTATCAGTAATGGTTGGTAGCTTCTTGGTAGAGACTTGAACCATATAGCATACGCTCTTGCATTTCCAAATAAAGGTGATTTGGGTTAGTGATTCACACTATTTTCTGTTATCTGATCAGTGCAAGGATGAGCCTTGAGAATGAAATTTTCATAGTCTCCTTATGCAAATGCTTATTATTTGTTGGTCTTCAATTTTAGCAGGGAAGCAGTGTTATTTTATATTTTTAAATTAGTTTTGGTTTTGGTATTTGAGTCACAGCAGTGCTCAAGGGCTTTATCTGAAAAACTGCTGGAGGGGGATGTTTCTCTTAGTGGTGCTCAGAGGGCCATGCAAAAACCCAGAAATCTACCCTGCTTTCTTACATACTAAGCATGCCAAAAGAGTGCTACTCTTTTGGACTATCACTGACCCCCAACAAAACATTATGAATAACAGCATTTATTCCAAGAGAGCTTTAATTGCTGGCTGAATTAATTTACTATTTTTTTGGGAGGGGGGCTATACCCAACTGTGCTCAGGGCTTACTCTATTTTTCTTTTCTTTCTTTTTTTTTTGGTGGGGGAGGGCACACCCGGTGATGCTCAGGGGTTACTCCTGGCTTGTGGACCATATGGATGCTGGGGGAACAAGCCACGGTCTATCCTAGGCTAGCGCCGGCAAGGCAGATGCCTTACCACTCCACACCACTGCTCCAGCCCCAATAGGGCTCACTCTTGGTTCTGTATAGGGATCACTTCTGGTGGGTACTTCGGGGACCATATAAGGTGTCAGAAATATATCCAGGTTGGCCATGTGCAAGAGAAGTGCCTCAGGGGCCAGAGAGATAGAATGGAGGCAAGGCATTTGCCTTTCATGCAGAAGGACAGTGGTTCGAATCCCAGGATCCCATATGGTCCCTTGTGCCTGCCAGGGGTGATTTCTGAGTGTAGAGCCAGGCGTAACCCCTGAGCACTGCCGGGTGTGACCTCCCCCCTCCAAAAAAAAAAAAAACAAAAGAGAGAGAGAAGTGCCTTACCTACTGTCCTTTCTCTCTTGCCCAGTACTTTAATAATTATCGATAAATTTCAGCTAAAATAGTCATTTGACAATACAAAACACCTTCTCTGTGCATACCTTTGTGCAGAATCAGAAAATTCCTGGATCATTCCCTGAGTTGTTATATCAAGTATTTTATTTCCATCTCTTTGCCCCCCCCCATCCACCATGAATTCTTCCACAGTTTTGACTTAACTTTAGAAGAGTTTTAGATTCGAAGATCACAGATTAGTAATTAGAGGGAAAAAAGTGGATGGTGACCAGTGTGATCGTATACAGCAGGTAAGGCACTTGCCTTACACGTAGCTGACTCTTGGTTCATTCTTTGACATTCCATATGATGTCTGAGCACTGGAGTGATTCATGAGCACCTAGTTAGGAGCAAGTTCTAAGCATTACTGGTTGTGGCCCAAAAACCCAAAAGGGGAGAGAATCAATTCTAGGCACTCCAAATTATTATACTATATTTATGATTTGGTTAAATGTCTACACATGCTTAGAGAAGTTAGCAGACATGGCCAAGAGTCCAAAATTCAGGCACATAAGAATTTATTGAAAATGGATGCATCATATGTAGTCCTGATATCCTCAATGGTTATTGACTATCTGAAAACTTTAAGCCATTTCATCAACATTCCGATAAATGGGGATATATGGAAAAACTTGAGGTTAAATAAAAATGTTAATGGCAGCTTAGTGACTTGCTAGCAAGAATGTCATGAAAGAACTAAACAGCCTTAGTGTCATCCCTTCCTTGTGACCTTTATTATGGCCTTGACTCTGTGTTTTGGTTCATCCCACACTCACCTTATATAGTGCATCTACTTTCAGGGTAAATCCATCCACACCTGGCATGCTATTGACTATGTGGAAATCAGGCAATTCATAGGCAAAGTGGGCCTCAAAGGGCACATCATGGAAATACTTATCAATTACCTCCGGCTGACTGCGGTCCTAGAATTTCAGATAAAAAAAAAATACAAGGTTTAAAAAGATGGAACCACTGTACTGAGGGGTACTAACCATTCTAGGTGAGGAGATTCCTGATGTATTCCTCAAAGCAGGATGTGAGATTCATCTGCTGTCTCAAAGTTGAGAAAGAATTACCTACACAACCAACTCTCATGGTATTTGGATATGGGGTCCTTTTCATAGTTACAAATAAAGCATCCCACAATTTTATTGCTTATGTAGTCTCTAGTCTCTAGTTATTAATATTCTTTATATTAATATTAACATTAAGCAATAAAAATGTATTTAGAAACTCATTTTTTTTTTTTGGTTTTTGGGCCACACCCGTTTGACGCTCAGGGGTTACTCCTGGCTATGTGCTCAGAAATCGCCCCTGGCTTGGGGGGGACCATATGGGACGCCGGGGGATCGAACCGCGGTCCTTCCTTGGCTAGCGCTTGCAAGGCAGATACCTTACCTCCAGCGCCACCTACCCGGCCCCGAAACTCATTTTTTAAAGTTTTATTTTATTGTCATTCACAGTCCCAAGAAACCAAGGCAGACAGAAATAAAGCAGTAACCATTATGACTCAGAAGTGCCATTTTCACCATAGGACTGTGAACCCCAAGAAGAGAGCAAATGCTTGCTTTGCTCTCCAGTCACAAATTTCTTCTAGTCAGTTCCACTGCAATACAGAGAAAACACTACCACAACACAAAGGTCACAATGGGAAATCAACCAAAATCTCATCATGCTTAGTAAACAAATGTAGTGGTTCTGAAGAGCCATTAAAGGAACTTAAAGGAACCATCAAATGGACAACCATTAAGACTCAGTAGGATATAAGATTAGACATTAAAAAAACTTCAAACAGAAATGACATGACAGAAAAAATTGGTAGTTGAAATGAAAAACCCACTGGAAAGCCTCACCAGCAGAGTAACAGCTGCTGAGAATGGAATCATATAACAGCAGAACTTGGAAAGAGTCTTAAAATAAATGAACAGAAGATGAAAAAAGTCCTCAAAATTAGTGAATAGATAACAATAGAACTTTGGGATAAATTCAACAGAATCAACATAAGAATCTTTGGAGTTAGAGAGACAGAAAACTCCAAGAAGCAATAGTCAAAGATATCATTGTTGAGAAGTTTTCAGAGCTGAAAAGTGCTCCACTCACATCCTGAAGAGTACTGAAGAGTTAAATGATGGGAATGTTGCACTGGTGATGGGTGGTGTTCCTTTTATGACTGAAACCCAAACACAATCATGTATGTAATCAAGGTGTTTAAATAAAAAAAAATGCCAAAAAAAAATGAGACCCAAATAAAAACACCTCAAGGCACATCCAAGTCACAATGATAAAAATCACAGATAAAGACAATACTAAAAGCAGCAGATAAAAAAGGGAAACTACCTACCAAAAAAAAAAAGCATCCTTAAGATTTATCTTAAGCAAATTGATCACAAGCATCCCTCCAGGCCTGAGGCAGTGGTGGGATATAGTGAAAAAATTAAATGAAATTCCTACTTCCTACTTTCACTCAGGGTTAAAAGAATACACAGCTTTATGGATAAACAACATCGCAGGAATTTAACAGATTCAAAACCAACTTTAAAAGTAATGAAGGGGTACTTTAAGGCAAGACAACCCCCACAAATACACCAAACTTATACAAAAAAAGGCACAAAATTCCATGACAATCATCTCTCTTCATGTTAATTGTCTACTCTAAATGAACTCATTAATATACACAAGGGGGCAAAATGGATCAGAAAATGGAATCTAACATTTTGCTACTTGTAAGAAACAGAAAACACAAGCTCAGAGTCAAAGGTTGGAAGATAATTCTTTTTTTTTTTTTTTTTTTTTTTGGTTTTTGGGCCACACCCTGTGACGCTCAGGGGTTACTTCTGGCTATGCGCTCAGAAGTTGCTCCTGGCTTCTTGGGGGACCATATGGGACGCCGGGAGATCGAACCGCGGTCCATCCTAGGCTAGCGCAGGCAAGGCAGGCACCTTACCTCCAGCGCCACTGCCCGGCCCGGAAGATAATTCTTAAGCAAATAACTCCTTTAAAAAGGTTGAGGTAGGGGCTGGAGAGATA
Source organism: Suncus etruscus (assembly GCF_024139225.1). Classification (NCBI taxonomy): domain Eukaryota; kingdom Metazoa; phylum Chordata; class Mammalia; order Eulipotyphla; family Soricidae; genus Suncus; species Suncus etruscus. The sequence continues at coordinate 67,366,025 of NC_064863.1, read as the reverse complement.
GCATGAAGGTAAGGCATTTGCCTTGCATGCAGAAGGACAGTGGTTCAAATTCCAGCATTCCATATGGTCCTCCGAGCCTGCCAGGAGCGATTTCTGAGCGTAGAGCCAGGAGTAACCCCTGAGCACTGCTGGTGTGATCCAAAAACAAAAACAAAAACAAAAGAACAACAACAACAACAACAACAAGAAGTCTGGGGCAGCCTAACTAATATCAGACAACATAGACAATATGTACCTAAAATATTACTATGAAAGATATGTAAACCACTTTGGTCAAAATAAAAATTATTATAAAAAAGAAGAAAAAGAAAATAAATGCCCAAATGCAAATAAAAGTTTATGAGAAAGAGCAGATCATTTCTTAATAATCAAGAAATATGTACATTAGGAATACATCATACTCCTAAATATATATGACCCAAATGAGGGGCCAGAAAAATACTTAAGGTCTCAATTTATTGACTTAAAAACATTGAATACTTTATTGGTAATCATGGAGCAGGATAGTGGATTTAAAAGGGGGGCAATTATAATTTGTATGAATTCATCAGGTCCTTGACTACAACTTGTTTTGAAAAGGTTTGCCATGAAACCATAGCTTTAGAAATTCAAAGCCTGTCTCCCACATTAGAGTTACTTAATGAAAATTTGCATCCTTAAGATCCTTGAATGATTCATATGTATATTTAAAAAACATACATTTGAGAGATTAAATATATTTCTTTGGGGTGCGGAAGAAATACAAACTTGCCTAGTGAGATCAATGTAGAATCAATCTCTGTACCTCAATGGTTTCCTGACCCCACCAGGAGTGATCCCTGAGTGCAGAACTAAAAGTAAGCACGCAACATCATGCAGTGTGGCCTCAAAACAAACAAAATATAATTCATTTAAAAGTGACAAATAAAAACCCTATTTTATTTGAGCAATTTAATATAGCTTACTTTTTTTACTTATAATGTGAATAGCGAAACCTATTTACTTTATAAGTAACATTTTTTTCTTAGTAAAAACGTCTTTATTCACTTTATCTCAGAAGAAGAGAGGTTATATTGTCTTTATTTTTGCATCTTTTGAAAAGAACCTATATCTTCCTAACTTATTTGATATTACACAAATGGCAATATGCTGTTTTGACTTGATATATTAGTAAATTTTGGCACTGAATAGCTATGGTGTTGTAAAAGGGAGGCTTAAACGCTTTCTCCAGATACTTATGAAAGTTTTAGTCCTGAGTAAGCAGATGTTTAAAAAATTAATTACAATGTGATGACTGTAAATTTGCATAAATCACAACTGGAGTCTCTTATCAATAAGCCTCCATGTCCTCTACACTCATAAGGGAAACTTTCTGTTTCTAGGGTTATCAATAATTGATTATTTTGTGACCCACAATAACCATCACATTTGATAACATATACTGTCATTTAGTTGACTAGAAACTAAATATCTACAAAGATCAATAACTATATCAACAAAAATATCTACTAAGAACCATTAGTAGGGGAGGAGCCTTCTGCTTTTAAGAGAAACTCATAGATAGTGAAGAAAATCTACTTGTGTATAATACTAAATGTCAGCATACCAGCAGCAGAAATCTGTGTTTTAGGTATTTGTTTGGCTGAATGCATCCATACTGTGGTCCCTCATTGTAGATTGTCCCCGTGGGATCAAAGAAAGGTACATAGCCATCCTTGCCAGTACAAAGATAGACTTTCTCCAATTGAAGTTTGTAAGCAGAATTAAGGTTTTGTTCTGGATTCCAAAGTACTCGACCATAAAGGATTTGACCTGAAAAGATTGAGAGGCATTAATTAGGTCAGAGTTAACAATGAAAGCACGTCAGAGATAGAAAGGATTTAACACACTGCCTTAGAGGCAAAGTACTTTTCTATGAGGAGCACTATGATTCTCTATTCCCCTAAGGTGCTAAAATAAATGTGTTCATTATTGATTCTTTCATTCAGTACATCCTATATGTACTGAGATGTACTTGGTACTTGGTACTAAGATGTACCAAGAATACTGAGGTACACAAGCTCCAGCTGAAAGGACAGAAATAAAAGCTAAGCAATTACTGATGACAGCTACCACCTGTCAAATTCACATTATTTATTGTTAGGTATTATACTAAGTTCTCCCTGTGTGAGAATTTTATTCTCATAACTGAGGGACTCTGAAGGTCACAGAGCAGACTTTAAAATCAAGGCACTTGGCTCCAAAACCCAGAGTCCTACCACCCCTACTACTCCTTTGTTAGGCAGCACAACAGAAGTACATAGTTTTGGGATTTTTTTTTTGTTGTTGTTGTTTTTGGGCCACACCCGGCAGTGCTCAGGGGTTACTCCTGGCTGTCTGCTCAGAAATAGCTCCTGGCAGGCACGGCGGACCATATGGGACACTGGGATTCGAACCAATCACCTTTGGTCCTGGATCAGCTGCTTGCAAGGCAAACGCCGCTGTGCTATCTCTCCGGGCCCTGGGATTTTTTTTATGCTTGTTTTTGTTTGTTGTTTGGTGTTTGAGCCACACCCAGCTAAGGAACCACTCCTAAAGGTCTGCGGGGACCATATGGGATTCTGGGGACAAATCTGAGTTAGTTATATGAAAGGCAAGTGCCCTATTTGCTGTGCTATATCTCTGACTCTATACAGTACATAATTAGATGTGCCTATAGCTCAGCTCAAGAATCTGCCTGGGGAAAAGTTAGAAAGGATTTTATAAAGATACAAAAAGTAAGCAGCATAGGAGAAGGTATAATGCACTTGTTAGATTTTGTGTTAGCATTTGTTGAACTGCGAAAGTAAGACCCAGAAAGAGAATTTTCCCAAAGAAAATCCACATTTGACAGATTGATAGGTATTAGTCCTATGGAGCTACTCCTTTCTTAGGGTCTGTGATAAGACAATTTCTTAATTTATTCTATAATTTAATTTTCCCCAAACCCAATTGATTCCAAACCCTCTCCCAGATAATTTACTCGTGGCATTGAGGAAGCAAATGTGACCTGGATAGGAGAAGGACGTGGAAGAAGAAATTCTTGGGAAGAGAAGCAAATAAGGTTGAGGATTAAAGTTGAGAATATATGGGCCTGGAGAAATAGCATAGTGGCGTTTGCCTTGCAAGCAGCCAATCCAGGACCAAAGGTGGTTGGTTCGAATCCCGGTGTCCCATATGGTCCACCGTGCCTGCCAGGAGCTATTTCTGAGCAGACAGCCAGGAGTGACCCCTGAGCACTGCCAGGTGTGGCCCCCCCAAAAAAAAAAACAAAAAAAAAGTTGAGAATATATATATATAAAATACAGGAAAGTATTTTGGGGAGTACACTGTGTGTGTGTTTGGGTCACACTGTGCAGTGCTGAGGAATTGTTCCTGACTCTGTACTCAGGGATCAGGGATTACTCTTGGTAGGATGCAGAGAATCATAGGCAGAAAAAAGAGTGAGACTTTTGATAATAGAGGGCATCTCTAATTGCAGTAGATGTAGATCAGGATGACCATTTTAAGTAGAGAGAGAATGGTGGGAATTCAAGTAGATTTGGCATAAAGCTAGGAGGCAGTGAGGCTTATACTGACAACTACTCTAAGAAGTTTCCTCAAACTTAGAATATTAGAACTGAGTTGGAGATTCCAGACTTGACAGAAAAAAATATGTGTCTGTGCCTTGATTAAAACTATAACAATCAAAGGCATCTTTCCTGGGGAATTGGCTGAAAGGGACAAGCAGAGGTAAGCTGAAGAAATTCAAGTGTTATCTTGCAGTCCTCAAGATCAATGATAAATTCTATAGGCAAAGAAAAGTACTTACCTTTTGAGAAGGCACCTTTGTAATCCATTTCTGCCAGGGACATATCAGAAGTGTTGGGATCCATTAGGAAAACCTTCTCATTGTTACATAGCTGGAATTCAGTGTTGAGTGAATATACAACTGGCACAGGGCGGTTGGTCTGCTGAAATGCAATGGGTATCAGGAATCTAGAGGTGGAAAGAATAAGATCTGCGTGAAAGCAGGGTCCACTTTACATTTGTCATTCAAACGGTCATCTCTTTCCTACCCTTCTAAGAATCTGAACAGTCCTTTGTAGCAGATGCTAAAAATTTACTAAATAAAGTGATGTGTGTAGAAGTATGTTAGTCTAATATTATAAATCGTTGTCTTTGGAATGCTTCAAATTGTTATTTTTCCTGAGCCTTTGATTCTCACGGCTTGCTTTGATTCTCCTTTCCAGATCCATATAGCCTAAGATTGATTCTTCTAACGTAATCAAAATGTACTTATCCTCGGTCTTCCTTTTCAACACAGTGTGAGACAATATTCTCTCTCTTCATCCCTGACTCCAACTTCTTTAACCTCCTTTTTCAATTTTTGAACCTGTCCTTTTCCCCTTACTTTATTCAAGCTCAGTGGTACAAAGTTGTTCATAATGCAGTTGTTTCAGGCATTCAGTAGTACAATACCAATCCATCACAGTGTTACCTTCCTTTCACTATTATCTACAGTCTCCCACCCATCCCCAAGCCTGACCTTTATAAGGCACAGAATAATTTATTTTATATTATTTTATATTTTTTTTATTAAAACAAAAGTCCAATAATATTGAGATTATTGAGTTATATTTCAGTAAAAGAAAATTTGAGAAAATTGTTATATCTCACGATGGGGTCATTGAAATCATTATTGGGTGGTTTTGAGCTGTTTATTGCTAGTTGAGTCTTTTGTGTTATTGCTTTGGTTTATTGAACTTACCTGAACTTTTCTGGATTCTATGCTACTTTCCCATTTAATTTGCTGTGCTCCTACTTGGCTGTCAGTATTGTGGAATTTGGAGGTATCACAAGATCATGTATGTGGTCATGAGCTCCAGGAACTCTAGCATCTTGAGAAGGATGATGCATGGCCTGTGCTACACCTGAGGGCACCTCAAAGTTCTCAGAATGAAAACAGGTATATTTGTGATTTTCAGTATCATGGCCTATAGCCCTTTTGAGATTAGCCATGAAGCTATGAAACTGGATTGTTATTTACATGGAGGTGGCTGTGGGATGTAGGTGTGGCTGCTGAGGCTTCCAGCAATTGATGGAGACTGAGAGTGAGGGGAGGCTATCCACCTCAACTCTGAGAAGACCTGAGAATTTTCAGCCCCTAAACTTGTGTACCTGAAATTTTCTTTGTCTTGTTGTAGAGATTAGTTATAAAGCAGTGATGCTGGGTCATTTGCATTTCAGGAACCCCAGAGTGTGGGTGAGGTTTGCCAGGGCTTTAACAGCGCAGGGACTTGGCTCACCCTCCTCCTTTGAGCACTGAAGACTTTCTCTGCTGTCTCTTGTTTTCTCCAGGTCTTTTGACAGTTCTCTACTCCATATTTTCACTGCCTTGGTACTCATTATGCAACAAATATTCACCGAGAATTTATTATGTGGTTCACATTCTCTTAGTGATGGAAAGTTATTTATGAACAAATGGAAAAACATCCAGATTCAATAATAACTTGGGTGTGTGTGAAGACTTCTCGTGCCAATAGGAAATGATTGGACACAATAGTATAGAATTAAGCCCTAGCATCACTAAGTATGGACCCCCAAAATAAAGAACAAAGAGGGGAAAGAGGCTGGGAAAAAATAAAGGACAAGGAATCACTAATTTGATTTAATATTTATGACTTAAAATTTTGATTAAAATTCTGACACTTTCCAAGGTAGAAATGGTATCAGATTCCATTACTCCAAGATAATTTTCCACATAAAAAGCCAGTCCCAGGCCTGGAGAGATAGCACAGCGGCGTTTGCATTGCAAGCAGCTGATCCAGGACCAAAGGTGGTTGGTTCGAATCCCGGTGTCCCATATGGTCCCGAGTGCCTGCAGGAGCTATTTCTGAGCAGACAGCCAGGAGTAACCCCTGAACAACGCCAGGTGTGGCCCAAAAATCAAAAAAAAAAAAAAGCCAGTCCCAAGTCAAGCTTTTGATTTGTCCTTCTGATTCTTGAGCTACAATGGAAGTTCTTATAATCTCTTTATATAATTTATTTTTTAATGAAGCAAGATAGTGTTTATTGAACAAAAGTTACTTAGAAAGATTTGATGGGAAAGAAAGAGGTACATAGGAATTCAAGAGAGAACACTACTTGAAAAAAACATATGGTCTTTTTATTTCAGGTAACAGTTGTAAATTTAGGTTTTTACTTGAGATTCTGTAAGATGTCTGAAAGATTGTTTGTCAAATCAGAGGTTTTTATAAAAAATTTTTTTTCTCTTCCAGATTTGTTTAATCTGTGACAGTGGTTTACAAAGTCTGGAATCCTTGTACTTCCTATACACTTAATCTTAGCCAAAAGGCCAAGAAGCAATGCCCTATTCTCTAAATGGCTGATTTAACATCAAAGATACTCATAGATATAAATCAACAAGCAAATCAGGATATAGTGAGGTGTTGAACATAGGAGCTTCTGAAAGTCACTTCATTGACAACTGGGGTATAAGAGTGTCCCATGTAATAGAGCAGCATTTTTCAACCACTGTGCCGCAGCACACTAGTGTGCTGTGAGATACTGTTTGGTGTGTCGTGGGAAAAATTTTAATTTTATCCGTAACATGTGGCTTGGGAATTTTTGGTCTATTTGTGAGTCAAATTGTGGACTATATATATATATATGCATATTGTGGACTATAAGAACCAAAAACAGAGAGAGACTTAGAGCTGTTGATGAAGAACTACGTGTGTGCCTTTCTTCAATTCCTGCCAGAATATCAGCTTTGTGTTCAGCCAAACAGGCCCAGGTTTTGCACTGAGTAAGTGAACAGAAATCCGAACCATTATAAAATACTTTATTATTTCATAATAAAGAAATTATAAAATAATTTCTTTGTGTCTATTTGATTCCTATAAAGAGAATTACTTTATATATAGTCAATATAGACACAAAGTTAAATTTATGGTGGTGTGCCTCGTGATATTTTTCATGAAAAAAGTGTGCCTTTGCACAAAAAAGGTTGAAAAACACTGTAGTAGAGGAATAGACAATCAGTAGGATAAGTGAAATAAAACAAGTAAAGAGATGGGATCAGATTGGTAACTAGAGGCCACATCACCAAAGTCTTAGTTGTATGTATTATAAGGATTCTAGGTCTTGGTTAAACTTTTGAAAAAGGGGTTTTGTTGTTTGTGACCATACCCAGTAGTACTCCTGAATTATTCCTGACTCTGCACTCAGGGGTCACTTCTGGCAGTACTTGGGGGAATCATTTGCAGTACCGAGGGTCAGATAGGGTTGGCTGCATGCAGAAGGTTGGCTGCTCTCCAATTCCTGAAGGAAGGTTTGGAGAAATGAGTCGAGTCTCCTATGTTGAGACTAGACAGAGGACGCCTGTTAGGAGGTTACTGTAGTGATTCAGTTAAAGTGATGCAGATGGTTCTAACCAGGCCAGTTACTAGAGAGGCATACAAATGACTGAGCTTCCCATGGTTTTCAGAGTTATCGATAAACTCATCTTACCATAGCATGCTAGATATGGGGTGTTAAGTCCCAGTGAGAGAGAAGTCAAAGATGAATCCAGTTTGGGGATTTGGGTGTAAGTCAGTATATAACCATCAACAAATTTCTCTGTAAATGGCCAGGCAATAAATATGTTGTTTATTATTGATTTTAGTTGTTGTAATTTTGGGGGGGGGCACACCTGGCGGCATTCAGGGGTTACTCCTGGCTCTCTGCTCAGAAATAGCTCCTGGCAGGCATGGGGGATTATATGGGACACCGGGATTCGAACCAACCACCTTTGGTCCTGAATCGGCTGCTAGCAAGGCAAGCGCCGCTGTGTTATCTCTTTGGGCCCAGTTGTTGTAATTATTATGGGAATCATATTTGTTGGATTTTTAGGAGTGGAGAACAGACACTTAAGATACTTGGGGATCCCCAGGATCATTTCTAGTGATTCTGGGAAGGGACCACATGGTGCTGGAGACTGAACCCACAGCCTCACATATGAAAAGCATGTGCTCTATTGCTTGAACCATATCCCTTGCCCAGAGAGTATCTATGGCAGACTTCGTGGGCTATGTGATCTTTGTTGTAACTATTCAATTTTGTTTTCCTAGAATAAAAAAACACAGTTTGTAAATTAATGCATATATGTTCTAAAATAAAATTTCAGATAAAAATCAAACAATGAGCTAGAATTGGCCAGTGGGTTATAGTTTGCGAATGCTGACCTTGAAGACTGAAGCTGCCCTGAGTGAAATGAGAAAATAGTAGGAATAATAGTATGGTGGAAGAAGGTGAAAGATTTCATTATAGATATGTTCAGTTCAAGAGGTTAGTAAGTGAGCCACGGGGAAATACTAAAGAGTCCATATGACTGAATTAGAAGGTAATTCTGTGTTGGAGTTGTTACTTTTCCTTAAAATAAAAGGTGAATGAGATCTCTGAGTGAATAAAGAGAGATTTCAAACCTGAGACTAAGGTACTTCAAATTCAAAGGACCATGGATTAGAAAAGGAACCAGCAGAACAAACAGTGAGATGGGGCCAGGAAGGTGGCGCTAGAGGTAAGGTGTCTGCCTTGCAAGCGCTAGCCAAGGAAGGACCGTGGTTTGATCCCCCAGTGTCCCATATGGTGCCCTTAAGCCAGGAGCGATTTCTGAGCGCATAGCCAGGAGTAACCCCTGAGCGTCAAACGGGTGTGGCCCCCCAAAAAAAGCCACAAAGAACAAACAGTGAGGAAAAATAAACAGAGCGTGATACTCTGAATGAATAAAGTATTTTAAGGATTAGCTTGATCAACTTTTAAATATCCAGAATGAGTCAAAAATATTGAATTTAGCCTGTAAATCTAGGATAAAATTTGTAGCCACTTTGACGAGCAAAAAAAAAAATTTGGTTGAAGACACTCACATAAAAATTAGACAGTGGCTATCCAACCCTGAATTCTTGATCTCAGACATGGACAGACATGGAACTGATACAGTTCTCGGCAACAGCTCCAGGAACAAAACTCCCTCTGGGACATTCTTTTTTTTTTTTTTTTTTTTTTTTTTTTTTTTGGTTTTTGGTATTTGGGTCACACCCAGCAACTCTCAGGGGTTACTTCTGACTCTATGCTTAGAAATCACTCCCTGACAAGCTTGGGGAACCATATGGAATGCCAGGATTCAAACCACCATCCTCCTGCATGCAAGACAAATGCTCTATCTCCATGATATTTCTCTGGCCCCATCTGGGACATTTTTAATACTGCTCTGACACCATGTGATTAAACAGTGACCATCCTAACCCGAGCCCTAGATCTCAGACATAGAATTGACATAGTTCTAAGCAACAGCTTTAGGAACCAAACTCCCTCTGGGATGTTCTTTATACTGCTCTGACACCAACACGTGCCAGACTTGATATGATACCCTGACAATGAGGAAATGGCAACAACTTGAACTAAGAAAAGGTTTTCTTACCTCACCATCATAAGATAAAACCAGAAGACATGTCATCCTTTGATCTGTGTAAAATCCAAGTCACTAACTACAGAAGACTGACTGACAAACATGACTGGGCAGAACTTATTCTGGGACCAATAAAAAAGACCCTAGACTAGGCTTTGGCCTATGATCTGTAAAACAACCAAGATCTCTAATTCCAGAGTCTGACTGAGACAACTGCCACTGAGCAGAACTTTTGGAAACACCGGACCATCGACTACAGAAGACTGATTAAAACAACAGTGATGAAACAGAACTTCTAGAACCGTAAAGAACCTATGACCTGTGTGAATACCAAGACCTCCAGTTACAGAGGCCTGATTTTATCATCACGACTGAGTGGAAAGTTTCCAGACACCACAAAAGGACCTAGGAGAGAGTAAAGAGCACGCACGGATCTGTAGTTATTCCCATGACAGTATGCTTCAAGGGCGCAGAAACCCCGTATCTCTTAGGTCAAGGGAATTCCCTTTTTAATCTCCCCAATATTTACTGTGCCTATGCAAAAAACTAATTAAAAAGAAGACAAATTAATTTTTTGTTACTGTTTGTTTTTTGTTTTTTTTTTTGTGCTTTGTTTTGTTTTTATTTTGAGACCATGGTTATTGTTTGGTTGTTGTATTTATTGCTTTGGTGCTTTTCGGATTTTTGCTTGATTTTTTTTTTTTGTATTGTTGTTATGTTTTTCTTCCTTTTTTTTCTTTTTTCTCTTAAATTGATATTTATAGCCTCTAGAAGGACTCCTCCCATTTTTTGTTTGTTTGATTTTTGCCCTTCTTTTCTTTTTCTTTCCTTCATACAGAACCACATAAATTGAATCATCTTTTCTGCCTCACAAATTGGGGGGGAAATAATGAAGGGTACCAAGACCAAACAGTCGTATGAACATTGATTAAAAATAAAAAATGATCAGACTGAAACACCAAATCCAAAGCCAAAAACAACAAAATCAATTCCCAATCTACAACAAGCTAGATACAGAGGGGACCACTTATACTAGCAGCAAAAGAGATGGATATGGGATGCATGCTGGGAACAGGGGTGGAAGGATGACAATATTGGTGGTGGGAATGGCCCTTATTCAATGTCACTATGTACCTAAAATATTACTGTGAATGATTTGTAATCCACTTTGGTCAAAATAAAAATTATTTTTAAAAATGTGGGGGCATCTTGAAATAATTGAGAGAAAAATAAAAGTGGAACCAGAAAAATAGTATTCAAAGGGGATTTTATTTTGAAAAAATGGGAGATTGGGCACATTTTTTTGTAACACCTGGTTGTGCTTAGGGCTTATCCCTGAATCTTTGCTCAAGGGTCATTCCTAATGAGGTTCAGGGGGACATATGTGATGCTGGGGATTGGAACTGGGTTTGCTATACATGCAAGAAAAGGGTCTTATCAACCCTATAGTATCTCTCTGGCACTGACTGTGACAATTCTTATAGAAGGGTAGGTTACTTGTGAGTTGTCTTTAATAAAGTAAACAAGAGGGTTTGGGCTTTAGTACACAAGTGGAGACTGATTTTTGACTACAAATAGAACTATTCATTCACAATCACAGGTGTATATGTGCAGATATATACACAAAAGTAGGCATGGTAGTAGGAGCTTGTAAATGCTCCTTGTTTCCTAAATAAACTAAGACACAAGGTCATTGCTGAGGCTAGGTCAGGGGAAGACGTGACATAAATAAGGCAGTGACAGAATGAAATTATTAGTTGGGGAATGATTTTCTAGTAGGCTAATTTTTTTTCTTAGCAGCACTGGAAATCCAATCCAAGGCCTCACTCAGGCCAGGCAAGTATTTTACCAATAAGTCAAAACTCTGCTCTATCCCTTTTTAATTATTGCAGGTAGATTTAATATTAGTTTTAATGAATTTAAAAATTGCTGATTTTGACCTGATGAACCTTCTGGTTGAATACTCTTCCCTTAAAAGATCATCTTTTGCCTAATTAACTTTTTTTTAGATAATATCTCAAACATAATTTTCTCTAAGAAGCTTCTTCTGCACTTCATAGAGGCTTGGTCAGAGCCCTTTCCAGTTGTCCTAATCACAAATTGTTATTTTTTTTAGAGTACATAGCTGTTTAATTAATTAAAAAATGTTTTTTGCAGAGGAAGTAGTTTAGGCCATACCTGAAGGTACTCAAGGCTTATCCCTGACACTGCTCAGGGATATCTCCTGCCCATGCTCAGAGGATGATATGCACTGCTAGCAATCAAGCCAAGATGGATCACATACAAGGCAAGCACCAATGCTCATAGCATTGCTTTATATTATTTTTGGTGGGGGAGAGCATTGCACAACAGTTTAGCAAACCCTCCTAGTGATTCTGGGCCAAATGGGCCATCGTTTCCATGCAAGGACTCAAAGAAGCAATTTGCTTACCTTTCAACACTGTAAATAACCAGACTATCTAGCAGTGTTATCTAGCTTATAGAGCTGCACTGTGGACCACATGATTCCAGGATTGAACCATGGTTGATGACATGTGCTTTATGCCCTGAGCAATATCTACAGCTCTGCTTTTTACATTTTAAAGTGTGACCTACTACTACTCGATGTAAGCCAACTTTACTCATCATTGCACCAGAGTCTATATGCTTAACCATTGCAGTTTCAATGTTAGCTCTGCTCTGGGCACAAGTATTTGTTATAGAGAAATGCACAAGTAATAACTCGCATTCATTATTTCTCAAATATTTCATCTGACAATTCCTTAACTTTAGTTGCATGTTGTACCAGTGGAAATTTGAAAGGATTTGCATATAGGAGGAGCTTGAGGGTTTAGAAGAACTTTATATAATCCAAGTCAACTCTACTTTGACTATTAGTTGCATCAATAACTCATTTATCTGACTGAGCATAGAGTCAGATAACATTCATATTATCTGTTAATAAAGCATTATTAGAATACATATATAAGATAATATATAATATGATATAGCATAGTATATAAGATTATATACTATGTGGTATATAAGACACTAAGAATGTATAGTAAATAAATCAATAATAGAGTTGAGAAGATAATGATAATCATAAGAGTAAAACATAACAGCTCATAAAAATATACATAATGAGACAAAATTCTTTAGAATAAAGTCTGAAGGTTCTATTGCATCCATGTGAAGTCATATAGATGAGCAAATATAACATTAGGCTCAAAGAAAAGTCATCCCAGAAATAATGGAGATCCACATATAATAATTAACTTTGCTGTGAAGCAAAGGTATTCAACTCTGAGGATACAGTAGTACAGTGGGTAGGGCATGCAACTGACCCAGGATAAACCCTCTGTAACAAATATGGCCCTGTGAACACAACAGGAATGATTCCTGAGTGAAGAGCCAAAAGTAAGCCTTAAGAACTTTTAGGTGTAGTCTCAAAGCAAAATAAAACAAAACAAAATATCACATACTACAAAATTAAAGGCTTTGTACTTAATTGACCTTGCATATGGCCAATCCTAGTTCAATTCCCAGCACCATATCTATTCCCCTGAGAACTTCCAGGAGTGATTCCTGAGTCCACTAGTACTCCCAGAAGTGACCCAACACTCCTTCTTTCTACAAAACAAACAACTACAATACTCAATCAGTAGAAACTCTTCAGAAGTGTACTAAGAGACATACAGCTTTCTTTGTAATAAATAGAAAAACCTTGAATTATAAATATAAATAGAATAGAATGATCATAGTAATTGCAAAAATATTTTACAATAATTACTTTAATGCAGTGAAAAACAAATTATAGGCATGAATTAACAAATAATTCCTGAAGAATTCCCAAAACTGTGGAGATGATTTATGTATAAAATAATTATATTGCATTTAGAACATGTAAAATCATGAAGTAAATATGAAGTGAACCATTAGCCAAAATAAGGGTTGAGATTAAAAAAAAAAACTAGTTAGTGCTGTGTGAGAAGTGGGAGGGAATAAAATTGAAAGGGATTCTTTTCCTCGTGGATTCAGCTCTCTCAAGTATGGTGAATGTACTAAAATTCTACTTGACTTTTTGTAAGAAATGTGGAAAGCTCCAGACACACAAAG